>NC_082736.1:1655727-1798227 GCF_030144855.1 Hypanus sabinus
GGGTGTGAGGAGGAGGAAGTACAGGGTGGGGAGGGAGGAGGAAGTACAGGGTGGAGGAGAGAGGAGGAAGTACAGGGTGGGGAGGGAGGAGGAAGTACAGGGTGGGGGAGGGAGGAGGAAGTACAGGGTGGGGAGGGAGGAGGAAGTACAGGGTGGGGGAGGAAGGAGGAAGTACAAGGTGTGGGAGGAAGGAGGAAGTACAGTGTGGAGGAGGGAGGAGGAAGTACAGGAGGGGGAGGAGGAGGAAGTACAGTGTGGAGGAGGGAGGAGGAAGTACAGGGTGGGGAGGGAGGAGGAAGTACAGGGTGGGGGAGGAGGAGGAAGTACAGGGTGGAGGAGGGAGGAGGAAATACAGGGTGGGGGAGGAGGAAGTACAGGGTGGGGAGGGAGGAGGAAGTACAGGGTGGGGAGGGGAGGAGGGAAGTACAGGATGGGGAGGGAGGAGGAAGTACAGGGTGGGAGGGGAGGAGGAGGAAGTACAGGGTGGGAGGGGTACTCAGTCCTGGACGGTCTCGAGCCCGGCTGTGACAGGAGAAGTGCTGGACAACCCAGGACAGAGGATTAGGGTGGCCCACGGCCCACTGGAGGTAACAGGGTGGGGAGGGGAGGAGGAAGTACAGGGATGGGGCAGAGGAAGTACAGGGTGGGGGAGGGAGGAGGAAGTACAGGGTATGGGAAGAGGAAGTACAGGGTGGGGGAGGGAGGAGGAAGTACAGGGTGGGGAGGAGGAGGAAGTACAGGGTGTGGGGAGGAGGAGGAAGTACAGGGTGGGGGAGGAGGAGGAAGTACAGGGTGTGGGGGAGGAGGAGGAAGTACAGGGAGGGAGGGAGGAGGGTGTGGGGAGGAGAAGTACAGGGTGGGGGAGGAAGGAGGAAGTACAGTGTGTGGGGGAGGAGGAGGAAGTACAGGGTGGGGAGGGGAGGAGGAAGTACAGGGAGGGGCGGAGGAAGTACAGGTGGGGGAGGGAGGAGAAGTACAGGGTGGGGGAGGAGGAGGAAGTACAGGGTGTGGGGGAGGAGGAGGAAGTACAGGGAGGGGAGGGAGGAGGAAGTACAGGGTGTGGGGAGGAGGAAGTACAGGGTGGGGGAGGAAGGAGGAAGTACAGGGTGGAGGAGGAAGGAGGAAGTACAGGGTGGAGGAGGGAGGAGAAGTACAGGGTGGGGGAGGGCGAGGAACTACAGGGGGGAGGAGGAGGAAGCACAGGGTGAGGGAGGGTGGAGGGAGGGGGAGGAGGAGGAAGTACAGGGTGGAGGAGGGAGGAGGAAGTACAGGGTGGGGGAGGAGGAGGAAGTACAGGGAGGGGAGGGAGGAGGAAGTACAGGGTGGGTGAGGGAGGAGGAAGTACAGGGAGGGGAGGAGGAGGAGGAAGTACAGGGTGGAAGAGGGAGGAAGAAGTACAGCGTGTGGAGGGAGGAGGAAGTACAGGGTGGGGAGGGAGGAGGAAGTACAGGGTGGTGAGGGAGGAGGAAGTACAGGGAGGGGAGGGGAGGAGGAAGTACAGGGTGTGGGGAGGAGGAAGTACAGGGTGGGGAGGAAGGAGGAACTACAGGGGGGAGGAGGAGGAAGCACAGGGTGAGGGAGGGCGGAGGAGGGGGAGGAAGGAGGAAGTACAGGGTGTGGGGAGGAGGAGGAAGTACAGGGTGGGGAGGGGAGGAGGAAGTACAGGGAGGGGCGGAGGAAGTACAGGTGGGGGGAGGGAGGAGGAAGTACAGGGTGGGGGAGGAGGAGGAAGTATAGGGTGTGGGGAGGAGGAGGAAGTACAGGAGGGGAGGGGAGGAGGAAGTACAGGGTGTGGGGAGGAGGAAGTACAGGGTGGGGAGGGAGGAGGAAGTACAGGGTGGGGAGGAGGAGGAAGTACAGGGTGTGGGAAGGAGGAGGAAGTACAGGGTGGAGGGAGGGAGGGAGGAGGGACAGGGTGGGGGGAGGGTGGTGGAAGCACAGGGTGGGGAGGGAGGGAGGAGGGTGGTGGAGGGGAGGAGGTACAGGGGGGGGAGGAGAAGGGAAGAAAGAGAGGAGGGGAAGTGCAGGATGGAGGGAGGGAGGGAGGAGGGACAGGGTGTGGGGAGGGAGGTGGAAGTACAGGATGGAGGGGGGAGGGAGGAGGGACAGGGTGGTGGGAGGGTGGTGGAGGGGAGGAGGTACAGGGTGGGGGAGGGAGGAGGAAGCACAGGGTGGGGGAGGGAGGGGGGAGGGTGGTAGAGGTACAGGGTAGGGGGAGGGAAGCCAGTTAGCCGCTGGCGTTTACGGCAGCAATGAAGGCCTTCCGTGCCTGTCTGTCTGCGGCCATCTCCCTACGGTGCCCCGGGTGTTCTCTGGTCCTTGTTTCTGCCTCTGCAGTACCGCGCCCGGTTGTCTAACTTGCCAGTGTTGTACATGGTTCATTCATTGCAAAAAGAAACAATTTTGCTCTTGATTTTGACAGTTTTCAAGCCTTCCTTCACCTCAGTTTTCACTCCTGTCAGCCATGCACATTCCGGCAGGGACTCAGGAATACCGATTCAGGATTCTTCATTGCTGTTTCCGTGACCGTGTTTTTGACCAGCCAGGGTCGTTAGCCCTGAATCCGGGAACTCTTTGGCCTGGGTGACCCGACCAAGGCCCTGCCTCCAGCCGCCAGCGTAGCTCCCCGGGTCACGGAGGCACGAGAAGCTGTGGACAGGAAGGCTGCTGGATGTTGAGGTGACGGGACCAGACCCATAGTCACAAGCCTATCCCAGAAACAGAGCCGGCTGCACAATCCGAGGGTCATTTCCCCTCGGCCAGCAACGCCAGATCTCCCTTCCTTCGACGGAAAATGACTGCATTAGCTCCTGGCAGGTTTAAATACCACTAAACTTCACATCCATAAGTGTTTAAAATTAAACCTTAATGGATCTGATTAAATGATTTTCCACCCAGGATGAATCTATGTGACTAGCTAATTAGGTGGTAATGGATTCGGGACTGCTAAAGTAGGTCTCTAACACAGTTAAACGTGTGTATTAATAGTGAGAATGAGAGTTGGATAAATGGGCATCCTTCCCAGGGGACGCAGGGGATCTCACTGAAAGGAAAACGGTCAGGGCTCCGGGGTGAACACAGCAATGGAGATCGGGCTTGGGGGAGAATCAGCTTTCGACACTGGGACATCTGATTACTTTTAGCCCAAGACAGGGAGGTGAACACCAATGATCAGGCATTTCCGGCCCTTCCCCCAACACTCTTTTGGTGGGGGGGGGGGGAGAGAGCGAGCGAGGAGAGAGGGAGGGAAGGAGAGAGAGAGACGGAGAGGGAGGGAGAGAGGGAGAGTGAGGGAGTGGGAGGGAGAGAGGAGAGACGGAGAGGGAGGGAGAGAGAGAGGGGGAAGGGAGAGAGGAGAGGGAGAGGGAGGGAGGGAGGAGAGAGGGAGAGTGAGGGAGGGGGAGGGAGAGAGGAGAGATGGAGAGGGAGGGAGGGAGGGAGAGAGGGAGAGTGAGGGAGGGGGAGGGAGAGAGGAGAGACGGAGAGGGAGGGAGAGAGGGAGAGTGAGGGAGTGGGAGGGAGAGAGGAGAGACGGAGAGGGAGGGAGAGAGGGAGAGTGAGGGAGTGGGAGGGAGAGAGGAGAGATGAGAGGGAGGGAGAGAGAGAGGGAGGGGAAGGGAGAGAGGAGAGACGGAGAGGGAGAGAGGGAGAGTGAGGGAGTGGGAGGAGAGAGGAGAGACGGAGAGGGAGAGAGAGAGGGAGGGGAAGGGAGAGAGGAGAGACGGAGAGGGAGGGAGGAGGGAGAGAGGGAGAGTGAGGGAGGGGGAGGGAGAGAGGAGAGACGGAGAGGCAGGGAGAGAGGGAGAGTGAGGGAGTGGAGGGAGAGAGGAGAGACGGAGAGGAGGGAGAGAGGGAGAGTGAGGGAGTGGGAAGGAGAGAGGAGAGATGGAGAGGGAGGAGAGAGAGAGGGAGGGGAAGGGAGAGAGGAGAGACGGAGAGGGAGGGAGAGAGGGAGAGTGAGGGAGTGGGAGGGAGAGAGGAGAGACGGAGAGGAGGAGAGAGAGAGGGAGGGGAAGGGAGAGAGGAGAGACGGAGAGGGAGGGAGGGAGGAGAGAGGGAGAGTGAGGGAGGGGAAGGGAGAGAGGAGAGATGGAGAGGGAGGGAGGGAGAGAAGGAGGGGAAGGGAGAGAGAAGAGGAGGAGGAGGAAGGAGAGAAGAGAGACGGAGAGGGAGGGAGAGACGGAGAGGGAGGGAGGGAGGGAGAGAGGGAGAGTGAGGGGGAGGGAGAGAGAAGAGGAGGGAGGAGAAGGGAGAGAAGAGAGACAGAGAGGGAGGAGAGAGGGAGAGTGAGGGAGGGGGAAGGAGAGAGGAGAGACGGAGAGGGAGGGAGGGAGAGAGGAGGGGAAGGGAGAGAGAAGAGGGAGGAGGAGAAGGGAGAGGAGAGAGAGGGAGAGAGCGAGCGAGAGAGGGAGGGGAAGGGAGAGAGGAGAGACGGAGAGGGAGGGAGAGAGGGAGAGTGAGGGAGGGGGAGGGAAGAGAGGAGAGACGGGGAGGGAGGGAGAGAGGGAGGGGGAGGGAGAGAGGAGAGACGGAGAGGGAGGGAGGGGGAGGGAGAGAGGGAGACGGAGAGGGAGGGAGGGAGAGTGGTGAGGGAGGGAGAGAAAGAGAGGGAGACAGGCGAGCAGTGTCTATGGAAAAGAGTCACCAGTCAAAGTTCGGGCCGAGATTTCTTCAGGACACGGAGAGAGCGTGTGAGGGCATAGGACACAGGAGGGAGGAAAGACGAGATAATGGGGAGGGCAGAGATCAGTAAGAGAAAGGACAGAGGGCACAGGGTGGCACAGAATAAGGAGAGAGGAAAGACGAGATAATGGGGAGGGCAAAGATCAGGGTCGGGCAGTTTAGAGGGCACAGGATGGCAGAGGGCAGAGTGGATGGGAGACAGAGGGCAGAGTGGATGGGAGACAGAGGGCACAGGATGGCAGAGGGCAGAGTGGATGGGAGACAGAGGGCAGAGTGGATGGGAGACAGAGGGCAGAGTGGATGGGAGACGGAGGGCACAGGATGCAGAGGGCAGAGTGGATGGGAGACGGAGGGCAGAGTGGATGGAGACAGAGGGCACAGGATGGCAGAGGAGGCAGAGTGGATGGAGACGGAGGGCACAGGATTGCAGAGGGCAGAGTGGATGGGAGACGGAGGGCACAGGATGGCAGAGGGCAGAGTGGATGGGAGACAGAGGGCACAGGATGGCAGAGGGCAGAGTGGATGGAGACAGAGGGCAGAGTGGATGGAGACAGAGGGCACAGGATGGCAGAGGGCAGAGTGGATGGGAGACAGAGGGCAGAGTGGATGGGAGACGGAGGCACAGGATGGCAGAGGGCAGAGTGGATGGGAGACGGAGGGCACAGGATGGCAGAGGGCAGAGTGGATGGGAGACAGAGGTCACAGGGTGGCAGAGTGGATGGGAGACAGAGGGCACAGGATGGCAAGAGGGCAGAGTGGATGGGAGACAGAGGGCAGGGTGGGATGGGGGAGACGGGAGGGCACAGGATGGCAGAGGGCAGAGTGGATGGGAGACGGAGGGCACAGGATGCAGAGAGCAGAGTGGATGGGAGACGGAGGGCACAGGATGGCAGAGGGCAGACTGGATGGGAGACAGAGGGCAGAGTGGATGGGAGACGGAGGCACAGGATGGTAGAGGGCAGAGTGGATGGGAGACAGAGGGCAGAGTGGATGGGAGACAGAGGGCAGAGTGGATGGAGACAGAGGGCAGAGTGCATGGGAGACGGAGGGCACAGGATGGCAGAGGGCAGAGTGGATGGAGACAGAGGGCAGAGTGGATGGGAGACAGAGGGCAGAGTGGATGGGAGACGGAGGGCACAGGATGGCAGAGGGCAGAGTGGATGGGAGACAGAGGGCAGAGTGGATGGGAGACAGAGGGCAGAGTGGATGGAGACGGAGGGCAGATTGGATGGGAGACAGAGGCAGAGTGGATGGAGACAGAGGGCAGAGTGATGGGAGACGGAGGGCAGAGTGGATGGGAGACAGAGGCACAGGATGGCAGAGTGGCAGAGTGGATGGGAGACAGAGGGCACAGGGTGGCAGAGGGCAGAGTGGATGGGAGGACAGAGGGCACAGGATGGCAGAGGGCAGAGAGGATGGGAGACAGAGGGCACGGGTGGCAGAGGGCAGAGTGGATGGGAGACGGAGGGCACAGGATGGCAGAGGGCAGAGGGCAGAGTGGATGGAGACAGAGGGCACAGGATGGCAGAGGGCAGAGTGGATGGGAGACAGAGGGCACAGGATGGCAGAGGGCAGAGTGGATGGAGACAGAGGGCAGCGTGGATGGGAGACAGAGGGCACAGGATGGCAGAGGGCAGAGTGGATGGGAGACGGAGGACACAGGATGGCAGAGGGCAGAGTGGATGGGAGACGGAGGGCAGAGTGGATGGCAGAGGGCAGAGTGGATGGGAGACAGAGGGCAGAGTGGATGGAGACAGAGGGCAGAGTGGATGGGAGACGGAGGGCAGAGTGGATAGGAGACAGAGGGCAGAGTGGATGGGAGACAGAGGGCAGAGTGGATGGAGACAGAGGGCAGAGTGGATGGGAGACGGAGGGCACAGGATGGCAGAGGGCAGAGTGGATGGAGACAGAGGGCAGAGTGGATGGGAGACGGAGGGCACAGGATGGCAGAGGGCAGAGTGGATGGGAGACAGAGGGCAGAGTGGATGGGAGACGGAGGGCACAGGATGGCAGAGGGCAGAGTGGATGGAGACAGAGGGCAGAGTGGATGGGAGACAGAGGGCAGAGTGGATGGGAGACGGAGGGCACAGGATGGCAGAGGGCAGAGTGGATGGGAGATAGAGGGCAGAGTGGATGGAGACAGAGGGCAGAGTGGATGGGAGACGGAGGGCACAGGATGGCAGAGGGCAGAGTGGATGGGAGACGGAAGGGCACAGGATGGCAGAGGGCAGAGTGGATGGGAGACAGAGGGCACAGGATGGCAGAGGGCCGAGTGGATGGGAGACAGAGGGCACAGGATGGCAGAGGGCAGAGTGGATGGGAGACGGAGGGCACAGGATGGCAGAGGGCAGAGTGGATGGGAGACGGAGGGCACAGGATGGCAGAGGGCAGAGTGGATGGGAGACGGAGGGCTCAGGATGGCAGAGGGCAGAGTGGATGGGAGACGGAGGGCACAGGATGGCAGAGGGCAGAGTGGATGGGAGACGGTGGGCACAGGATGGCAGAGGGCAAGTGGATGGGAGACAGAGGGCAGAATGGATGGGAGACGGAGGGCACAGGATGGCAGAGGGCAGAGTGGACGGGAGACGGAGGGCACAGGATGGCAGAGGGCAGAGTGGATGTGAGACGGAGGGCAGAGTGGATGGGAGACAGAGGGCACAGGATGGCAGAGGGCAGAGTGGATGGGAGACGGAGGGCACAGGATGGCAGAGGGCAGAGTGGATGGGAGACAGAGGGCACAGGATGGTGGATGGGAGACGGAGGGCACAGCATGGCAGAGGGCAGAGTGGATGGGAGACAGAGGGCACAGGCATGGGAGACGGGGCACAGGATGGCAGAGGGCAGAGTGGATGGGAGACGGAGGGCACAGGATGGCAGAGGGCAGAGTGGATGGGAGACGGAGGGCACAGGATGGCAGAGGGCAGAGTGGATGGGAGACGGAGGGCACAGGATGGCAGAGGGCAGAGTGGCATGGGAGACGGAGGGCACAGGATGGCAGAGGGCAGAGTGGATGGGAGACGGAGGGCACAGGATGGCAGAGGGCAGAGTGGATGGGAGACGGAGGGCAGAGTGGATGGGAGACGGAGGGCAGAGTGGATGGGAGACAGAGGGCACAGGATGGCAGAGGGCAGAGTGGATGGGAGACAGAGGGCACAGGGTGGCAGAGGGCAGAGTGGATGGAGGACAGAGGGCACAGGATGGCAGAGGGCAGAGAGGATGGGAGACAGAGGGCACAGGGTGGCAGAGGGCAGAGTGGATGGGAGACGGAGGGCACAGGATGGCAGAGGGCAGAGTGGATGGAGACAGAGGGCACAGGATGGCAGAGGGCAGAGTGGATGGGAGACAGAGGGCACAGGATGCAGAGGGCAGAGTGGATGGGAGACAGAGGGCAGCGTGGATGGGAGACAGAGGGCACAGGATGGCAGAGGGCAGAGTGGATGGAGACGGAGGGCACAGGATGGCAGAGGGCAGAGTGGATGGGAGACGGAGGGCAGAGTGGATGGCAGAGGGCAGAGTGGATGGGAGACAGAGGGCAGAGTGGATGGGAGACAGAGGGCAGAGTGGATGGGAGACAGAGGGCAGAGTGGATGGGAGACAGAGGGCAGAGTGGATGGGAGACGGAGGGCACAGGATGGCAGAGGGCAGAATGGATGGGAGACAGAGGGCAGAGTGGATGGGAGACAGAGGGCAGAGTGGATGGGAGACGGAGGGCAGAGTGGATAGGAGACAGAGGGCAGAGTGGATGGGAGACGGAGGGCAGAGTGGATGGGAGACGGAGGGCACAGGATGGCAGAGGGCAGAGTGGATGGGAGACGGAGGGCACAGGATGGCAGAGGGCAGAGTGGATGGGAGACAGAGGGCAGAGTGGATGGGAGACAGAGGGCAGAGTGGATGGGAGACAGAGGGCACAGGATGGCAGAGGGCAGAGTGGATGGGAGACGGAGGGCACAGGATGGCAGAGGGCAGAGTGGATGGGAGACGGAGGGCACAGGATGGCAGAGGGCAGAGTGGATGGGAGACGGAGGGCACAGGATGGCAGAGGGCAGAGTGGATGGGAGACGGAGGGCACAGGATGGCAGAGGGCAGAGTGGATGGGAGACGGTGGGCACAGGATGGCAGAGGGCAAGTGGATGGGAGACAGAGGGCAGAATGGATGGGAGACGGAGGGCACAGGATGGCAGAGGGCAGAGTGGACGGGAGACGGAGGGCACAGGATGGCAGAGGGCAGAGTGGATGGGAGACGGAGGGCAGAGTGGATGGGAGACAGAGGGCACAGGATGGCAGAGGGCAGAGTGGATGGGAGACGGAGGGCACAGGATGGCAGAGGGCAGAGTGGATGGGAGACGGAGGCACAGGATGGCAGAGGGCAGAGTGGATGGGAGACGGAGGGCAGAGTGGATGGGAGACAGAGGGCACAGGATGGCAGAGGGCAGAGTGGATGGGAGACGGAGGGCACAGCATGGCAGAGGGCAGAGTGGATGGGAGACAGAGGGCAGAGTGGATGGGAGACGGAGGGCACAGGATGGCAGAGGGCAGAGTGGATGGGAGACGGAGGGCACAGGATGGCAGAGGGCAGAGTGGATGGGAGACGGAGGCACAGGATGGCAGAGGGCAGAGTGGATGGGAGACGGAGGGCACAGGATGGCAGAGGGCAGAGTGGATGGGAGACGGAGGGCACAGGATGGCAGAGGGCAGAGTGCATGGGAGACGGAGGGCACAGGATGGCAGAGGGCAGAGTGGATGGGAGACGGAGGGCACAGGATGGCAGAGGGCAGAGTGGATGGGAGACGGAGGGCAGAGTGGATGGGAGACGGAGGGCAAGAGTGGATGGGAGACAGAGGGCACAGGATGGCAGAGGGCAGAGTGGATGGGAGACAGAGGGCACAGGGTGGCAGAGGGCAGAGTGGATGGGAGACAGAGGGCACAGGATGGCAGAGGGCAGAGAGGATGGGAGACAGAGGGCACAGGGTGGCAGAGGGCAGAGTGGATGGGAGACGGAGGGCACAGGATGGCAGAGGGCAGAGTGGATGGGAGACAGAGGGCACAGGATGGCAGAGGCAGAGTGGATGGGAGACAGAGGGCACAGGATGGCAGAGGGCAGAGTGGATGGAGACAGAGGGCAGCGTGGATGGGAGACAGAGGGCACAGGATGGCAGAGGCAGAGTGGATGGGAGACGGAGGGCACAGGATGGCAGAGGGCAGAGTGGATGGGAGACGGGAGGGCAGAGTGGATGGCAGAGGGCAGAGTGGATGGGAGACAGAGGGCAGAGTGGATGGGAGACAGAGGCAGAGTGGATGGGAGACAGAGGGCAGAGTGGATGGGAGACAGAGGGCAGAGTGGATGGGAGACGGAGGGCACAGGATGGCAGAGGGCAGAGTGGATGGGAGACAGAGGGCAGAGTGGATGGGAGACAGAGGGCAGAGTGGATGGGAGACGGAGGGCAGAGTGGATAGGAGACAGAGGGCAGAGTGGATGGGAGACGGAGGGCAGAGTGGATGGGAGACGGAGGGCACAGGATGGCAGAGGGCAGAGTGGATGGGAGACAGAGGGCAGAGTGGATGGGAGACGGAGGGCACAGGGTGGCAGAGGGCAGAGTGGATGGGAGACAGAGGGCAGAGTGGATGGGAGACGGAGGGCACAGGATGGCAGAGGGCAGAGTGGATTGGAGACAGAGGGCAGAGTGGATGGGAGACAGAGGGCAGAGTGGATGGGAGACGGAGGGCACAGGATGGCAGAGGGCAGAGTGGATGGGAGATAGAGGGCAGAGTGGATGGGAGACAGAGGGCAGAGTGGATGGGAGACGGAGGGCACAGGATGGCAGAGGGCAGAGTGGATGGGAGACGGAGGGCACAGGATGGCAGAGGGCAGAGTGGATGGGAGACAGAGGGCAGAGTGGATGGGAGACAGAGGGCAGAGTGGATGGGAGACAGAGGGCACAGGATGGCAGAGGGCAGAGTGGATGGGAGACTGAGGGCACAGGATGGCAGAGGGCAGAGTGGATGGGAGACGGAGGGCACAGGATGGCAGAGGGCAGAGTGGATGGGAGACGGAGGGCACAGGATGGCAGAGGGCAGAGTGGATGGGAGACGGAGGGCACAGGATGGCAGAGGGCAGAGTGGATGGGAGACGGAGGGCACAGAATGGCAGAGGGCAAGTGGATGGGAGACAGAGGGCAGAATGGATGGGAGACGGAGGGCACAGGATGGCAGAGGTCAGAGTGGACGGGAGACGGAGGGCACAGGATGGCAGAGGGCAGAGTGGATGGGAGACGGAGGGCAGAGTGGATGGGAGACAGAGGGCACAGGATGGCAGAGGGCAGAGTGGATGGGAGACGGAGGGCACAGGATGGCAGAGGGCAGAGTGGATGGGAGACGGAGGGCACAGGATGGCAGAGGGCAGAGCGGATGGGAGACGGAGGGCAGAGTGGATGGGAGACAGAGGGCACAGGATGGCAGAGGGCAGAGTGGATGGGAGACGGAGGGCACAGGATGGCAGAGGGCAGAGTGGATGGGAGACAGATGGCAGAGGATGGCACTGGGCAGAGTGGATGGGAGACAGTGTGGATGGGAGACAGAGGGCACAGGATGGCAGAGGGCAGAGTGGATGGGAGACGTAGGGCACAGGATGGCAGAGGGCAGAGTGGATGGGAGACGGAGGGCACAGGATGGCAGAGGGCAGAGTGGATGGGAGACGGAGGGCACAGGATGGCAGAGGGCAGAGTGGATGGGAGACGGAGGGCACAGGATGGCAGAGGGCAGAGTGGATGGGAGACGGAGGGCACAGGATGGCAGAGGGCAGAGTGGATGGGAGACGGAGGGCAGAGTGGATGGGAGACAGAGGGCACAGGATGGCAGAGGGCAGAGTGGATGGGAGACGGAGGGCACAGGATGGCAGAGGGCAGAGTGGATGGGAGACGGAGGGCACAGGATGGCAGAGGGCAGAGTGGATGGAAGACAGAGGGCAGAGTGGATGGGAGACGGAGGGCACAGGATGGCAGAGGGCAGAGTGGATGGGAGACGGAGGGCACAGGATGGCAGAGGGCAGAGTGGATGGGAGACGGAGGGCACAGGATGGCAGAGGGCAGAGTGGATGGGAGACGGAGGGCACAGGATGGCAGAGGGCAGTGGATGGGAGACGGAGGGCACAGGATGGCAGAGGGCAGAGTGGATGGGAGACGGAGGGCACAGGATGGCAGAGGGCAGAGTGGATGGGAGACGGAGGGCAGAGTGGATGGGAGACAGAGGGCACAGGATGGCAGAGGGCAGAGTGGATGGGAGACGGAGGGCACAGGATGGCAGAGGGCAGAGTGGATGGGAGACAGAGGGCAGAGTGGATGGGAGACGTAGGGCACAGGATGGCAGAGGGCAGAGTGGATGGGAGACGGCGGGCACAGGATGGCAGAGGGCAGAGTGGATGGGGGACAGATGGCACAGGATGGCAGAGGGCAGAGTGGATGGGAGACAGAGGGCACAGGATGGGAGACAGAGGGCACAGGATGGCACTGGGCAGGGTGGATGGGAGACGGAGGTCACAGGATGGCAGAGGGCAGAGTGGATGGGAGACAGAGGGCACAGGATGGCACTGGGCAGAGTGGATGGGAGACGGAGGGCACAGGATGGCAGAGGGCAGAGTGGATGGGAGACGGAGGGCACAGGATGGCAGAGGGCAGAGTGGATGGGAGACGGAGGGCACAGGATGGCAGAGGGCAGAGTGGATGGGAGACGGAGGGCACAGGATGGCAGAGGGCAGAGTGGATGGGAGACGGAGGGCACAGGATGGCACTGGGCAGGGTGGATGGGAGACGGAGGTCACAGGATGGCAGAGGGCAGAGTGGATGGGAGACAGAGGGCACAGGATGGCACTGGGCAGAGTGGATGGGAGACGGAGGGCACAGGATGGCAGAGGGCAGAGTGGATGGGAGACGGAGGGCACAGGATGGCAGAGGGCAGAGTGGATGGGAGACGGAGGGCACAGGATGGCAGAGGGCAGAGTGGATGGGAGACGGAGGGCACAGGATGGCAGAGGGCAGAGTGGATGGGAGACGGAGGGCACAGGATGGCAGAGGGCAGAGTGGATGGGAGACGGAGGGCACAGGATGGCAGAGGGCAGAGTGGATGGGAGACGGAGGGCAGAGTGGATGGGAGACAGAGGGCACAGGATGGCAGAGGGCAGAGTGGATGGGAGACGGAGGGCACAGGATGGCAGAGGGCAGAGTGGATGGGAGACAGAGGGCAGAGTGGATGGGAGACGGAGGGCACAGGATGGCAGAGGGCAGAGTGGATGGGAGACGGAGGGCACAGGATGGCAGAGGGCAGAGTGGATGGGGGACAGATGGCACAGGATGGCAGAGGGCAGAGTGGATGGGAGACAGAGGGCACAGGATGGGAGACAGAGGGCACAGGATGGCACTGGGCAGGGTGGATGGGAGACGGAGGTCACAGGATGGCAGAGGGCAGAGTGGATGGGAGACAGAGGGCACAGGATGGCACTGGGCAGAGTGGATGGGAGACGGAAGGCACAGGATGGCAGAGGGCAGAGTGGATGGGAGACAGAGGGCAGAGTGGATGGGAGACAGAGGGCAGAGTGGATGGGAGACGGAGGGCACAGGATGGCAGAGGGCAGATTGGATGGGAGACGGAGGGCACAGGATGGCACTGGGCAGAGTGGATGGGAGACAGAGGGCAGAGTGGATTGAAGACGGAGGGCACAGGTTGGCAGAGGGCAGAGTGGATGGGAGACGGAGGGCACAGGATGGCAGAGGGCAGAGTGGATGGGAGACAGAGGGCACAGGATGGCAGAGGGCAGAGTGGATGGGCGACAGAGGGCAGAGTGGATGGGAGACGGAGGGCACAGGATGGCAGAGGGCAGAGTGGATGGGCGACAGAGGGCACAAGATGGCAGAGGGCAGAGTGGATGGGAGACGGAGGGCACAGGATGGCAGAGGGCAGAATGGATGGGAGACAGAGGGCAGAGTGGATTGGAGACGGAGGGCACAGGATGGCAGAGGGCAGAGTGGATGGGAGACGGAGGGCACAGGATGGCAGAGGGCAGAGTGGATGGGAGACAGAGGGCACAGGATGGCAGAGGGCAGAGTGGATGGGCGACAGAGGGCAGAGTGGATGGGAGACGGAGGGCACAGGATGGCAGAGGGCAGAGTGGATGGGAGACAGAGGGCACAAGATGGCAGAGGGCAGAGTGGATGGGAGACGGAGGGCACAGGATGGCAGAGGGCAGAATGGATGGGAGACAGAGGGCACAGGATGGCACTGGGCAGAGTGGATGGGAGACAGAGGGCAGAGTGGATGGGAGACGGAGGGCACAGGATGGCAGAGGGCAGAGTGGATGGGAGACAGAGGGCAGAGTGGATGGGAGACAGAGGGCACAGGATGGCACTGGGCAGAGTGGATGGGAGACAGAGGGCAGAGTGGATGGGAGACGGAGGGCACAGGATGGCAGAGGGCAGAGTGGATGGGAGACGGAGGGCACAGGATGGCAGAGGGCAGAGTGGATGGGAGACATGGGGCACAGGATGGCAGAGGGCAGAGCGGATGGGAGACAGAGGGCAGAGTGGATGGGAGACGGAGGGCACAGGATGGCAGAGGGCAGAGTGGATGGGAGACAGATGGCAGAGGATGGCACTGGGCAGAGTGGATGGGAGACAGTGTGGATGGGAGACAGAGGGCACAGGATGGCAGAGGGCAGAGTGGATGGGAGACGGAGGGCACAGGATGGCAGAGGGCAGAGTGGATGGGAGACGGAGGGCACAGGATGGCAGAGGGCAGAGTGGATGGGAGACAGAGGGCACAGGATGGCACTGGGCAGAGTGGATGGGAGACGGAGGGCACAGGATGGCAGAGGGCAGAGTGGATGGGAGACAGAGGGCAGAGTGGATGGGAGACAGAGGGCACAGGATGGCAGAGGGCAGATTGGATGGGAGACGGAGGGCACAGGATGGCACTGGGCAGAGTGGATGGGAGACAGAGGGCAGAGTGGATTGAAGACGGAGGGCACAGGATGGCAGAGGGCAGAGTGGATGGGAGACGGAGGGCACAGGATGGCAGAGGGCAGAGTGGATGGGAGACAGAGGGCACAGGATGGCAGAGGGCAGAGTGGATGGGCGACAGAGGGCAGAGTGGATGGGAGACGGAGGGCACAGGATGGCACTGGGCAGAGTGGATGGGAGACAGAGGGCAGAGTGGATGGGAGACGGAGGGCACAGGATGGCACTGGGCAGAGTGGATGGGAGACAGAGGGCAGAGTGGATGGGAGACGGAGGGCACAGGATGGCAGAGGGCAGAGTGGATGGGAGACAGAGGGCAGAGTGGATGGGAGACAGAGGGCACAGGATGGCACTGGGCAGAGTGGATGGGAGACAGAGGGCAGAGTGGATGGGAGACGGAGGGCACAGGATGGCAGAGGGCAGAGTGGATGGGAGACGGAGGGCACAGGATGGCAGAGGGCAGAGTGGATGGGAGACATGGGGCACAGGATGGCAGAGGGCAGAGCGGATGGGAGACAGAGGGCAGAGTGGATGGGAGACGGAGGGCACAGGATGGCAGAGGGCAGAGTGGATGGGAGACAGATGGCAGAGGATGGCACTGGGCAGAGTGGATGGGAGACAGTGTGGATGGGAGACAGAGGGCACAGGATGGCAGAGGGCAGAGTGGATGGGAGACGGAGGGCACAGGATGGCAGAGGGCAGAGTGGATGGGAGACGGAGGGCACAGGATGGCAGAGGGCAGAGTGGATGGGAGACAGAGGGCACAGGATGGCACTGGGCAGAGTGGATGGGAGACGGAGGGCACAGGATGGCAGAGGGCAGAGTGGATGGGAGACAGAGGGCAGAGTGGATGGGAGACAGAGGGCACAGGATGGCAGAGGGCAGATTGGATGGGAGACGGAGGGCACAGGATGGCACTGGGCAGAGTGGATGGGAGACAGAGGGCAGAGTGGATTGAAGACGGAGGGCACAGGATGGCAGAGGGCAGAGTGGATGGGAGACGGAGGGCACAGGATGGCAGAGGGCAGAGTGGATGGGAGACAGAGGGCACAGGATGGCAGAGGGCAGAGTGGATGGGCGACAGAGGGCAGAGTGGATGGGAGACGGAGGGCACAGGATGGCAGAGGGCAGAGTGGATGGGAGACAGAGGGCACAAGATGGCAGAGGGCAGAGTGGATGGGAGACGGAGGGCACAGGATGGCAGAGGGCAGAATGGATGGGAGACAGAGGGCAGAGTGGATTGGAGATGGAGGGCACAGGATGGCAGAGGGCAGAGTGGATGGGAGACGGAGGGCACAGGATGGCAGAGGGCAGAGTGGATGGGAGACAGAGGGCACAGGATGGCAGAGGGCAGAGTGGATGGGAGACAGAGGGCAGAGTGGATGGGAGACAGAGGGCAGAGTGGATGGGAGACGGAGGGCACAGGATGGCAGAGGGCAGAGTGGATGGGAGACAGAGTGGATGGGAGACGGAGGGCACAGGATGGCAGAGGGCAGAGTGGATGGGAGACAGAGGGCACAGGGTGGCAGAGGGCAGAGTGGATGGGAGACAGAGGGCACAGGATGGCAGAGGGCAGAGTGGATGGGAGACAGAGGGCACAGGGTGGCAGAGGTCAGAGTGGATGGGAGACAGAGGGCACAGGGTGGCAGAGGTCAGAGTGGATGGGAGACAGAGGGCACAGGATGGCAGAGGGCAGAGAGGATGGGAGACAGAGGGCACAGGGTGGCAGAGGGCAGAGTGGATGGGAGACAGAGGGCACAGGATGGCAGAGGGCAGAGTGCATGGGAGACAGAGGGCAGAGTGGATGGGAGACAGAGGGCACAGGACAGGAGGGCAGAGGGCAGAGTGGATGGGAGACACAGGATGGCAGAGGGCAGAGTGGATGGGAGACAGAGGATGGCAGAGGGCAGAGTGGATGGGAGACACAGGATGGCAGAGGGCAGAGTGGATGGGAGATGGAGGGCACAGGATGGCAGAGGGCAGAGTGGATGGGAGACAGAGGGCACAGGATGGCAGAGGGCAGAGTGGATGGGAGACGGAGGGCACAGGATAGCAGAGGGCAGAGTGGATGGGAGATGGAGGGCACAGGATGGCAGAGGGCAGAGTGGATGGGAGACAGAGTGGATGGGAGACAGAGGGCACAGGATGGCAGAGGGCAGAGTGGATGGGAAACGGAGGGCACAGGATGGCACTGGGCAGAGTGGATGGGAGACAGAGGGCACAGGATGGCAGAGGGCAGAGTGGATGGGAGACAGAGGGCACAGGATGGCAGAGGGCAGAGTGGATGGGAGACAGAGGGCACAGGGTGGCAGAGGGCAGAGTGGATGGGAGACAGAGGGCACAGGATGGCAGAGGGCAGAGTGGATGGGAGACAGAGGGCACAGGGTGGCAGAGGGCAGAGTGGATGGGAGACAGAGGGCACACGATGGCAGAGGGCTGAGTGGATGGGAGACAGAGGGCACAGGATGGCAGAGGGCAGAGTGGATGGGACAGAGGGCAGAGGAAATGGAAACTGAGGGCATGAATGAGAGGCAGAGAGCACAGGGGAGGAGAGGGCACCAGGAAATGAGCTGTACCTTGCATCCCCTCTCGTCTTGCAGGAAGAGATGACGGGTGACAGGCGAGGGTGGTGGGTGGGTGGGGGAGGAGGACGAGCTGAAGGGTGACAGGTGAGGGTGGTGGGTGGGGGGGGAAGACGAGATGACGGGTGACAGGTGAGGGTGGTGGGTGGGGGGGGAGGACGAGCCAACGGGTGACAGGGGAGGGTGGGGGGTGGGGGGGTGGACGAGACGACGGGTGACAGGTGAGGGTGGTGGGTGGGGAGGGAGGACGAGACGACGGGTGACAGCTGAGGGTGGTGGGTGGAGAGGGAGGACGAGACGACGGGTGAGGGTGGTGGGTGGGGGGAGGACGAGACGATGGGTGACAGGTGAGGGTGGTGGGTGGGGGGGAGGACGAGACGACGGGTGACAGGTGAGGGTGGTGGGTGGGGGGGGCGAACGAGCTGTCGGGTGACAGGTGAGGGTGGTGGGTGGGGAGGGAGGATGAGATGACGGGTGACAGGTGAGGGTGGTGGGTGGGGGGGAGGACGAGACGACGGGTGACAGGTGAGGGTGGTGGGTGTGGAGGGAGGACGAGTCGACGGGTGACAGCTGAGGGTGGTGGGTGGAGAGGGAGGACGAGACGACGGGTGAGGGTGGTGGGTGGGGGGATGAGGAGACGATGGGTGACAGGTGAGGGTGGTGGGTGGGGGGGGAGGACGAGACGACGGGTGACAGGTGAGGGTGGTGGGTGGAGGGGGCGAACGAGCTGACGGGTGACAGGTGAGGGTGGTGGGTGGGGGGGAGGACGAGATGACGGGTGACAGGTGAGGGTGGTGGGTGGGGGGGAGGACGAGACGACGGGTGACAGGTGAGGGTGGTGGGTGGAGAGGGAGGACGAGACGACGGATGACAGGTGACTGTGGTGGGTGGGGGGGAGGACGAGATGATGGGTGACAGGTGAGGGTAGTAGGTGGGTGAGGGAGGGAGGACGAGATGACGGGTGACAGGTGAGGGTGGTGGGTGGGGGGGAGGACGAGATGACGGGTGACAGGTAACTGTGGTGGGTGGGGGGGAGGACGAGATGATGGGTGACAGGTGAGGGTAGTAGGTGGGTGAGGGGGGGAGAACGAGATGATGGGTGACAGGTGAGGGTAGTAGGTGGGTGAGGGGGGGAGGACGAGATGACGGGTGACGGGTGAGGGTGGTGGGTGGGGGGGAGGACGAGACGACGGGTGACGGGTGAGGGTGGTGGGTGGGGGGGAGGACGAGACGACGGGTGACGGGTGAGGGTGGTGGGTGGGGGGGAGGACGAGACGACGGGTGACGGGTGAGGGTGGTGGGTGGGGGGGAGGACGAGACGACGGGTGACGGGTGAGGGTGGTGGGTGGGGGGGAGGACGAGACGACGGGTGACGGGTGAGGGTGGTGGGTGGGGGGGAGGACGAGACGACGGGTGACGGGTGAGGGTGGTGGGTGGGGGGGAGGACGAGACGACGGGTGACGGGTGAGGGTGGATGGTTTGACAAGCTGGCGGGGGATAGATGGAGTGAACAGTTGGAGAAGGAGGAATCTGAAGTGGACGGTACCTCCCAATTCTCTCTCTCTCTCTCTCTCTCTCTCCCCCCGTGAAGGATGAACCAAGACAAATAATGGAAAAGAGCAATATGACAAGTAGAAAATGGCGAGAGTTTTGATGTGGCAATCGGCGCTGAATTACACCGAATTAATCGCAGGTTATCCACCACGCAGTGAGAGCGGAAAGTGTGCATCAGCTCAGGAAAGCATCATCCTTCATCAGAAACCTCCCCCGCACCCGGGGCATCTGATCACCAGGGACCCCCCCTTAAGGGCATGTGATCAATTGGGACCCCCCAACCCCACCCAGGACATGTGATCATCAGGGACCCCCCCCCACCCCCACCCAGGACATGTGATCATCAGGGAACACCCACCCCCACCCAGGACATGTGATCATCAGGGACCCCCCACCCCCACATAGGACATGTGATCATCAGGGACACCCCACCCCCACCCAGGACATGTGATCATCAGGGACCCCCCACCCCCACATAGGACATGTGATCATCAGGGACCCCCCACCCCCACCCAGGACATGTGATCATCAGGGACCCCCCCCACCCCCACCCAGGACATGTGATCATCAGGGACCCCCCCCACCCCACCCAGGACATGTGATCATCAGGGACCCCCACCCCACCCAGGACATGTGATCATCAGGGACCCCCCACACCCAACCAGGACATGTGATCATCAGGGACCCCCCACCCCCACCCAGGGCATGTGATCATCAGGGACCCCCCCACCCCCACCCAGGGCATGTGATCATCAGGGACCCCCACCCCACCCAGGGCATGTGATCATCAGGGACCCCCACCACCCCCAACCAGGACGTGATCATCAGGGACCCCCCACCCCCACATAGGACATGTGATCATCAGGGACCCCCCCACCCCCACCCAGGACATCTGATCATCAGGGACCCCCCCACCCCCACCCAGGACATGATCATCAGGGACCCCCCACCCCCACCCAGGACATCTGATCATCAGGGACCCCCCCACCCCCACCCAGGACATGATCATCAGGGACCCCCCCACCCCCACCCAGGACATCTGATCATCAGGGACCCCCCCACCCCCACCCAGGACATGATCATCAGGGACCCCCCACCCCCACCCAGGACATCTGATCATCAGGGACCCCCCCACCCCCACCCAGGACATGATCATCAGGGACCCCCCCACCCCCACCCAGGACATCTGATCATCAGGGACCCCCCCACCCCCACCCAGGACATGATCATCAGGGACCCCCCACCCCCACCCAGGACATCTGATCATCAGGGACCCCCCCACCCCCACCCAGGACATGATCATCAGGGACCCCCCCACCCCCACCCAGGACATCTGATCATCAGGGACCCCCCCACCCCCACCCAGGACGTGATCATCAGGGACCCCCCACCCCCACATAGGACATGTGATCATCAGGGACCCCCCACCCCCACATAGGACATGTGATCATCAGGGACCCCCCACCCCCACATAGGACATGTGATCATCAGGGACCCCCCCACCCCCACCCAGGACATGTGATCATCAGGGACCCCCCCCACCCCCACCCAGGACATGTGATCATCAGGGACCCCCCCCACCCCACCCAGGACATGTGATCATCAGGGACCCCCCCCACACCCACCCAGGACATGTGATCATCAGGGACCCCCACCCCACCCAGGACATGTGATCATCAGGGACCCCCCACACCCAACCAGGACATGTGATCATCAGGGACCCCCCACCCCCACCCAGGGCATGTGATCATCAGGGACCCCCCCACCCCCACCCAGGGCATGTGATCATCAGGGACCCCCACCACCCCCAACCAGGACGTGATCATCAGGGACCCCCCACCCCCACATAGGACATGTGATCATCAGGGACCCCCCCACCCCCACCCAGGACATCTGATCATCAGGGACCCCCCACCCCCACATAGGACATGTGATCATCAGGGACCCCCCACCCCCACATAGGACATGTGATCATCAGGGACCCCCCCACCCCCACCCAGGACATGTGATCATCAGGGACCCCCCACCCCCACCCAGGACATGTGATCATCAGGGACCCCCCCACCCCCACCCAGGACATGTGATCATCAGGGACCCCCCACCCCCACCCAGGACATGTGATCATCAGGGACCCCCCACCCCACCCAGGGCATGTGATCATCAGGGACCCCCCACCCCCACCCAGGACATGTGATCATCAGGGACCCCCCACCCCACCCAGGACATGTGATCATCAGGGACCCCCCCACCCCCACCCAGGACATGTGATCATCAGGGACCCCCACCACCCCCAACCAGGACGTGATCATCAGGGACCCCCCACCCCCACCCAGGACATGTGATCATCAGGGACCCCCCCCCCCACCCAGGACATGTGATCATCAGGGACCCCCCACCCCCACCCAGGACATGTGATCATCAGGGACCCCCCACCCCACCCAGGGCATGTGATCATCAGGGACCCCCCACCCCCACCCAGGACATGTGATCATCAGGGACCCCCCACCCCCACATAGGACATGTGATCATCAGGGACCCCCCACCCCCAACCAGGACGTGATCATCAGGGACCCCCCCACCCCCACCCAGGACATGTGATCATCAGGGACCCCCCACCCCCACCCAGGACATGTGATCATCAGGGACCCCCCCACCCCCACCCAGGACATGTGATCATCAGGGACCCCCCCCCCCACCCAGGACATGTGATCATCAGGGACCCCCCCACCACCACCCAGGACGTGATCATCAGGGATCCCCACCCCCACCCAGGACATGTGATCATCAGGGACCCCCACCACCCCCAACCAGGACGTGATCATCAGGGAACCCCCACCCCCACCCAGGACATGTGATCATCAGGGACCCCACCACCACCCAGGACATGTGATCATCAGGGACCCCACCACCACCCAGGACATGTGATCATCAGGGACCCCCCACCCCCACCCAGGACATGTGATCATCAGGGACCCCCCACCCCCAAACAGGATATGTGATCATCAGGGACCCCCCACCCCCACCCAGGACATGTGATCATCAGGGACCCCCCCACCCCCACCCAGGACATGTGATCATCAGGGACCCCCACCCCACCCAGGACATGTCATCATCAGGGATCCCCCACACCCAACCAGGACATGTGATCATCAGGGACCCCCCACCCCCACCCAGGATATGTGATCATCAGGGACCCCCCCACCCCCACCCAGGACATGTGATCATCAGGGATCCCCACCCCCACCCAGGACATGTGATCATCAGGGACCCCCCACCCCCACCCAGGACATGTGATCATCAGGGACCCCCCACCCCCACATAGGACATGTGATCATCAGGGACCCCCCACCCCCACATAGGACATGTGATCATCAGGGACCCCCCACCCCCACCCAGGACATGTGATCATCAGGGACCCCCCACCCCCACATAGGACATGTGATCATCAGGGACCCCCCACCCCCACCCAGGACATGTGATCATCAGGGACCCCCCACCCCCACATAGGACATGTGATCATCAGGGACCCCCCCACCCAGGACATGTGATCATCAGGGACCCTCCACCCCCACCCAGGACATGTGATCATCAGGGACCCCCCACCCCCACATAGGACATGTGATCATCAGGGACCCCCCACCCCCAAACAGGACATGTGATCATCAGGGACCCCCCACCCCCACCCAGGACATGTGATCATCAGGGACCCCCACCCCCAACCAGGACGTGATCATCAGGGACCACCCACCCCCACCCAGGACATGTGATCATCAGGGACCCCCCACCCCCACCCAGGACATGTGATCATCAGGGACCCCCCCACCCCCAACCAGGACATGATCATCAGGGACCCCCCACCCCCACCCAGGACGTGATCATCAGGGACCCCCCCACCACCACCCAGGACGTGATCATCAGGGACCCCCCCCACCCCCACCCAGGTCATGTCATCATCAGGGACCCCCCCCCCCCCACCAAGGACATGTTCTCTTCTCACTGCTGCCATCGGTACAGGAGCCTCAGGTCCCACACCACCAGGTTCAGGTACAGTTATTAACCATCAGGCTCCTGAACCAGAGAGGATAACCTCAACTCTGAACTGATTCCATCAGGAAGGAGGTACAGGAGCCTCAGGTCCCACACCACCAGGTTCAGGAACAGTTATTACCCCTCAACCATCAGGCTCCTGAACCAGTGAGGATATCCTCAACTCTGAACTGATTCCATCGGGAAGGAGGTACAGGAGCCTCAGGTCCCACACCACCAGGTTCAGGAACAGTTATTACCCCTCAACCATCAGGCTCCTGAACCAGTGAGGATAACCTCAACTCTGAACTGATTCCATCGGGAAGGAGGTACAGGAGCCTCAGGTCCCACACCACCAGGTTCAGGAACAGTTATTACCCCTCAACCATCAGGCTCCTGAACCAGTGAGAATAACCTCAACTCTGAACTGATTCCATCAGGAAGGAGGTACAGGAGCCTCAGGTCCCACACCACCAGGTTCAGGAACAGTTATTACCCCTCAACCATCAGGCTCCTGAACCAGTGAGGATATCCTCAACTCTGAACTGATTCCATCAGGAAGGAGGTACAGGAGCCTCAGGTCCCACACCACCAGGTTCAGGAACAGTTATTACCGTCAAACATCAGGCTCCTGAACCAGTGAGGATAACCTCAACTCTGAACTGATTCCATCGGGAAGGAGGTACAGGAGCCTCAGGTCCCACACCACCAGGTTCAGGAACAGTTATTACCCCTCAACCATCAGGCTCCTGAACCAGTGAGGATAACGTCAACTCTGAACTGATTCCATCGGGAAGGAGGTACAGGAGCCTCAGGTCCCACACCACCAGGTTCAGGAACAGTTATTACCCCTCAACCATCAGGCTCCTGAACCAGTGAGGATAACCTCAACTCTGAACTGATTCCATCGGGAAGGAGGTACAGGAGCCTCAGGTCCCACACCAACAGGTTCAGGAACAGTTATTACCCCTCAACCATCAGGCTCCTGAACCAGTGAGGATAACCTCAACTCTGAACTGATTCCATCGGGAAGGTGGTACAGGAGCCTCAGGTCCCACACCACCAGGTTCAGGAACAGTTATTACCCCTTAAAGATAAAATTTCGAAGTAAATTTATTTGCCAAACACATATGTCACCGCATACAATCGTGAAGCCTGTGTTGGTGGAGCTGCGACCTTACCTTGGATCGGAATGGCTCGGGAAACCCCCCGTGCGGAATGCCGATGTACCCCTGCAGGAACTCCACCACGGACTGCGGGAAGGACAGGTCCTCAGCCTCCGTCTCCACGTCCTCCCGGCTGAGGTTGTTCTGCACCATGAACTGGGCCAAGTCGCCCACGATCTTCGACGACGGAGTGACCTGTCCAGGGAAATGGTTGGGGGAGACGTTAGCTCTCAGACCGGAGCTGCAGCCCGCTTACTTATCACCTGTACCGCTCTGCCTTCCCCCAGCCCCTCTAACGACTGGGAGAACCCCAGCTCCTTTATGTTTGACTGGGACTGAACGGTGTCAGCTTTGGGCGTTCCAGCACCCACAACAGAGCACTGTGGCCTCCACCCTGGTGTCTGAGTTCTCAAAGTGCCCCCCTCAAGCGCTGGTTAGGTGGGACTGGCCTCTGGGTGGCTGCGACTCATCCCTGGGTGAGGCTGGGGAGAGACGGAAATGAAGGCGCCAACTCCAGGGTCCTGGCCACGCCCTCTGACCATTAGCCGCCAAACCGCCCAATCCTGCGGGGGCTGCTCTCCGGCAGCCAGTAGGAGAGAGGAAGCTTGTCTCCTGACAGCATGGCTGCAGACAATAGCAGGTGTGGTAAGTCATCAAGGGGGTTCCTGGGCCAGGCTAACGTGGCCATCCGCAGGTCTGGGGAGCGGGCACAGAGAGTTCTTTCTCAGATGTCTGCCAGCACCTCCTACGTCGAGAGCCAGGGGACACAGATAGAATGGATGTGGAGAGGATGTTTCCTATAGTGGGGGAGTCTAGGACCAGAGGACACAGATAGAGTGGATGTGGAGAGGATGTTTCCTATAGTGGGGGAGTATAGGACCAGAGGACACAGATAGAGTGGATGTGGACAGGATGTTTCCTATAGTGGGGGAGTCTAGGACCAGAGGGCACAGAGTGGATGTGGACAGGATGTTTCCTATAGTAGGGGAGTCTAGGACCAGAGGACACAGATAGAGTGGATGTGGAGAGGATGTTTCCTATAGTGGGGGAGTCTAGGACCAGAGGACACAGATAGAGTGGATGTGGAGAGGATGTTTCCTATAGTGGGGGAGTCTAGGACCAGAGGACACAGATAGAGTGGATGTGGAGAGGATGTTTCCTATAGTGGGGGAGACTAGGACCAGAGGACACAGATAGAGTGGATGTGGAGAGGATGTTTCCTATAGTGGGGGAGTCTAGGACCAGAAGACACAGATAGAGAGAATGGGGAGAGGATGTTCCCTATAGTGGGGGAGTCGAGGACCAGAGGACACAGATAGAGTGGATGTGGAGAGGATGTTTCCTATAGTGTGGGAGTCTAGGACCAGAGGACAAAGATTGAGTGGATGTGGAGAGGATGTTTCCTATAGTGGGGGAGACTAGGACCAGAGGACACAGATAGAGTGGATGTGGAGAGGATGTTTCCCATAGTGGGGGAGTCTAGGACCAGAAGACACAGATAGAGTGGATGTGGAGAGGATGTTCCCTATAGTGGGGGAGTCTAGGACCAGTGGACACAGATAGAGTGGATGTGGAGAGGATGTTTCCTATAGTGGGGAGTCTAGGACCAGAGGACACAGATGGAGTGGATGTGGAGAGGATGTTTCCTATAGTGTGGGAGTCTAGGACCAGAGGACACAGATAGAGTGGATGTGGAGAGGATGTTTCCTATAGTGGTGGAGTCTAGGACCAGAGGACACAGATAGAGTGGATGTGTAGAGGATGTTCCCTATAGTGGGGGAGTCGAGGACCAGAGGACACAGATAGAGTGGATGTGGAGAGGATGTTTCCTATAGTGGTGGAGTCTAGGACCAGAGGACACAGATAGAGTGGATGTGGAGAGGATGTTTCCTTTCGTGGGGGAGTCTAGGACCAGAGGACACAGATAGAGTGGATGTGGAGAGGATGTTTCCTATAGTGTGGGAGTCTAGCACCAAAGGACACAGATGGAGTGGATGTGGAGAGGATGTTTCCTATAGTGGGGGAGTCTAGTACCAGAGGACACAGATAGAGTAGATGTGGAGAGGATGTTTCCTATAGTGGGGGAGACTAGGACCAGAGGACACAGATAGAGTGGATGTGGAGAGGATATTTAAAGAGAGGTCTGATAGGTTTTAAGGCCATTCAAGGTTACAGGGAGAGGGCATGAGAATGGGGTTGAGAGAGATAATAAATCAGCCATGATGGAATGGCGGAGGAGACTCCACTGACCAAAATGTCCTGATTCTGCTCCTGTCTTATGGTCTGGTATAGTGATGCTCTGGTCACTGAATCGATCTCCTCCCTCACTTTGAGGGACAGAGTCTGAGGTAATGTCTCCCTTTGGACAAGCAAGGAGGCACTAAAATCTTTCCGAGACGATCGCCAACACTTCGCCGCCTGCCTCAACCCTCACCTTTATCAAGTCTCCCAGCAGCTTGTTGGCCTCAGTGTAGGCCTTCTTGACGGCCTTGAACTTGTTGCCCAGCCCCATGCTGTGGGCCTGGAAGTGCAGGTTGGTGTACTGCCCGCCGGGAATCTCGTTCTCGTAGATGTCCGAGTTGCCGGACTTCATGGTGGCAGTGCAGTCGAACGGTGCGTAGAGTTGCCGGGTCACCTCCCAGTATTCGCTGTAGTCACTGACATTCTCCAGGTTGATGCCTGTGGGACAGAACAGGGAAGCAAATCGCTAATAGAGGCAGGGGAAGCATTATTACAGGAAGTTCAATAAATCGATGCTCAGAACAGATTGACCAGGATGCTGCCTGGATTAGAGAGGGTGCAGAGGAGATTCACCAGGATGCTGCCTGGATTAGAGAGGATGCAGAGGAGATTCACCAGGATGCTGCCTGAATTAGAGAGGGTGCAGAGGAGATTTACCAGGATGCTGTCTGGATTAGAGAGGATGCAGAGGAGATTCACCAAGATGCTGTCTGGATTAGAGAGGGTGCAGAGGAGATTTACCAGGATGCTGCCTGGATTAGAGAGGGTGCAGAGGAGATTTACCAGGACGCTGCCTGGATAAGAGAGGGTGCAGAGGAGATTCACCTGAAAGCTGCCTGGATTAGAGAGGGTGCAGAGGAGATTCACCAGGATGCTGTCTGGATTAGAGAGGGTGCATAGGAGATTTAACAGGATGCTGTCTGGATTAGAGAGGGTGCAGAGGAGATTCACCAGGATGCTGCCTGGATTAGAGAGTGTGAAGAGGAGATTCACCAGGATGCTGTCTGGATTGAAGAGTGTGCAGTGGAGATTCACCAGGATGCTGTGTGGATTACACAGGGTGCAGAGGAGATTCACCAGGATGCTCTCTGGATAAGAAAGGGTGCAGAGGAGATTCACCTGAAAGCTGCCTGGATTAGAGAGGGTGCAGAGGAGATTCACCAGGATGCTGTCTGGATTAGAAAGGGTGCAGAGGATATTCACCAGGATGCTGTCTGGATTAGAGAGGGTGCAGAGGAGATTCACCAGGATGCTGCCTGGATTAGAGAGGATGCAGAGGAGATTCACCAGGATGCAGGCTGGATTAAAGAGTGTGCAGAGGAGATTCACCAGGATGCTGCCTGGATTAGAGAGGGTGCAGAGGAGATTTACCAGGATGCTGACTGGATTAGAGAGGGTGCAGAGGAGATTTACCAGGATGCTGTCTGGATTAGAGAGGGTGCAGCGGAGATTCACTCGGATGCTGTCTGGATTAGAGAGGGTGCAGAGGAAATTTACCAGGATGCAGCCTGGATTAGAGAGGGTGCAGAGGACATTCACCAGGATGCTGCCTGGATTAGAGAGGGTGCAGAGGAGATTTACCAGGAAGCTGCCTGGATTACAGAGGGTGCAGAGGAGATTTACTGGGATGCTGTCTGGATTAAAGAGGGTGCAGAGGAGATGCACCAGGATGCTGCCTGGATTAAAGAGGGTGAAGAGGAGACTCACCAGGATGCTGTTTGGTTTAGAGAGGGTGCAGAGGAGATTCACCAGGATGCTACCTGGATTAGAGAGGGTGCAGAGGAGATTCACCAGGATGCTACCTGGATTAGAGAGGGTGCAGAGGAGATTTACCAGGATGCTGCCTGGATTAGAGAGTGTGCAGAGGACAGTCACCAGGATGCTGCCTGGATTAGAGAGGGTGCAGAGGAGATTCACCAGGATGCTGCCTGAATTAGAGAGGGTGCAGAGGAGATTTACCAGAAAACTGCCTGGATTACAGAGGGTGCAGAGGAGATTTACCGGGATGCTGCCTGGATTAGAGATGGTGTAGAGGAGATTCACCTGAACGCTGCCTGCATTAGAGAGGGTGCAGAGGAGATTCACCAGGATGCTGTCTGGATTAGAGAGGGTACAGAGGAGATTCACCAGGATGCTGCCTGAATTAGAGAGGGTGCAGAGGAGATTTACCAGGAAACTGCCTGGATTACAGAGGGTGCAGAGGAGATTTACCGGGATGCTGCCTGGATTAGAGATGGTGTAGAGGAGATTCACCTGAACGCTGCCTGCATTAGAGAGGGTGCAGAGGAGATTCACCAGGATGCTGTCTGGATTAGAGAGGGTGCAGAGGAGATTCACCAGGATGCTGTCTGGATTACAGAGGGTGCAGAGGAGATTCACCAGGATGCTGCTTGGATTAGAGAGGGTGCAGAGGAGATTCATCAGGATGCTGTGTGGATTAGAGAGGGTGCAGAGGATATTCACCAGGATGCTGTCTGGATTACAGAGGGTGCAGAGGAGATTCACCAGGATGCTGCTTGGATTAGAGAGGGTGCAGAGGAGATTCACCAGGATGCTGTCTGGATTAGAAAGGGTGCAGAGGATATTCACCAGGATGCTGTCTGGATTAGAGAGGGTGCAGAGGAGATTCACCAGGATGCTGCCTGGATTAGAGAGGATGCAGAGGAGATTCACCAGGATGCAGGCTGGATTAAAGAGTGTGCAGAGGAGATTCACCAGGATGCTGCCTGGATTAGAGAGGGTGCAGAGGAGATTTACCAGGATGCTGACTGGATTAGAGAGGGTGCAGAGGAGATTTACCAGGATGCTGTCTGGATTAGAGAGGGTGCAGCGGAGATTCACTCGGATGCTGTCTGGATTAGAGAGGGTGCAGAGGAGATTTACCAGGATGCTGTCTGGATTAGAGAGGGTGCAGCGGAGATTCACTCGGATGCTGTCTGGATTAGGGAGGGTACAGAGGAGATTCACCAGGATGCTGCCTGAATTAGAGAGGGTGCAGAGGAGATTTACCAGGAAACTGCCTGGATTACAGAGGGTGCAGAGGAGATTTACCGGGATGCTGCCTGGATTAGAGATGGTGTAGAGGAGATTCACCTGAACGCTGCCTGCATTAGAGAGGGTGCAGAGGAGATTCACCAGGATGCTGTCAGGATTAGAGAGGGTGCAGAGGAGATTCACCAGGATGCTGTCTGGATTAGAGAGGG
This sequence comes from Hypanus sabinus, assembly GCF_030144855.1. Lineage (NCBI taxonomy): Eukaryota > Metazoa > Chordata > Chondrichthyes > Myliobatiformes > Dasyatidae > Hypanus > Hypanus sabinus. Next base: position 1,685,184 of record NC_082736.1, read on the forward strand.
TGCAGAGGAGATTCACCAAGATGCTGTCTGGATTAGAGAGGGTGCAGAGGAGATTCACCAGGATGCTGCCTGGATTAAAGAGGGTGAAGAGGAGACTCACCAGGATGCTGTTTGGTTTAGAGAGGGTGCAGAGGAGATTCACCAGGATGCTACCTGGATTAGAGAGGGTGCAGAGGAGATTCACCAGGATGCTGCCTGAATTAGAGAGGGTGCAGAGGAGATTTACCAGGAAACTGCCTGGATTACAGAGGGTGCAGAGGAGATTTACCGGGATGCTGCCTGGATTAGAGATGGTGTAGAGGAGATTCACCTGAACGCTGCCTGCATTAGAGAGGGTGCAGAGGAGATTCACCAGGATGCTGTCTGGATTAGGGAGGGTACAGAGGAGATTCACCAGGATGCTGCCTGAATTAGAGAGGGTGCAGAGGAGATTTACCAGGAAACTGCCTGGATTACAGAGGGTGCAGAGGAGATTTACCGGGATGCTGCCTGGATTAGAGATGGTGTAGAGGAGATTCACCTGAATGCTGCCTGCATTAGAGAGGGTGCAGAGGAGATTCACCAGGATGCTGTCAGGATTAGAGAGGGTGCAGAGGAGATTCACCAGGATGCTGTCTGGATTAGAGAGGGTGCAGAGGAGATTCACCAAGATGCTGTCTGGATTAGAGAGGGTGCAGAGGAGATTCACCAGGATGCTTCCTGGATTAGAGAGGGTGCAGAGGAGATTCACCAGGATGCTGCCTGGATTAGAGAGGGTGTAGAGGAGATTCATCAGGATGCTGTGTGGATTAGAGAGGGTGCAGAGGAGATTCACCAGGATGCTGTCTGAATTAGAGAGGGTGCAGAGGAGATTCACCAGGATGCTGTTTGGATTAGAGAGGGTGCAGAGGAGATTCACCAGGATGTTGCCTGGATTAGAGAGGGTGCAGAGGAGATTCACCAGGATGCTGCCTGGATTAGAGAGGGTGCAGAGGAGATTCACCAGGACGCTGCCTGGATTAGAGAGGGTGCAGAAGAGGTTCACCAGGATGCTGTCTGGATTAGAGAGGGTGCAGAGGAGATTCAACAGGATGCTGTCTGGATTAGAGAGGGTGCAGAGGAGATTCACCAGCATGCTGTCTGGATTAGAGAGGGTGCAGAGGAGATTCACCAGGATGCTGTCTGGATTAGAGAGGGTGCACAGGAGATTCACCAGGATTTTCCTGGATTAGAGAGGGTGCAGAGGAGATTCACCAGGATGCTGTCTGGATTAAAGAGGGTGAAGAGGAGACTCACCAGGATGCTGTTTGGTTTAGAGAGGGTGCAGAGGAGATTCACCAGGATGCTACCTGGATTAGAGAGGGTGCAGAGGAGATTTACTGGGATGCTGTCTGGATTAAAGAGGGTGCAGAGGAGATGCACCAGGATGCTGCCTGGATTAAAGAGGGTGAAGAGGAGACTCACCAGGATGCTGTTTGGTTTAGAGAGGGTGCAGAGGAGATTCACCAGGATGCTACCTGGATTAGAGAGGGTGCAGAGGAGATTCACCAGGATGCTACCTGGATTATAGAGGGTGCAGAGGAGATTTACCAGGATGCTGCCTGGATTAGAGAGTGTGCAGAGGACAGTCACCAGGATGCTGCCTGGATTAGAGAGGGTGCAGAGGAGATTCACCAGGATGCTGCCTGAATTAGAGAGGGTGCAGAGGAGATTTACCAGAAAACTGCCTGGATTACAGAGGGTGCAGAGGAGATTTACCGGGATGCTGCCTGGATTAGAGATGGTGTAGAGGAGATTCACCTGAACGCTGCCTGCATTAGAGAGGGTGCAGAGGAGATTCACCAGGATGCTGTCTGGATTAGAGAGGGTACAGAGGAGATTCACCAGGATGCTGCCTGAATTAGAGAGGGTGCAGAGGAGATTTACCAGGAAACTGCCTGGATTACAGAGGGTGCAGAGGAGATTTACCGGGATGCTGCCTGGATTAGAGATGGTGTAGAGGAGATTCACCTGAACGCTGCCTGCATTAGAGAGGGTGCAGAGGAGATTCACCAGGATGCTGTCTGGATTAGAGAGGGTGCAGAGGAGATTCACCAGGATGCTGTCTGGATTACAGAGGGTGCAGAGGAGATTCACCAGGATGCTGCTTGGATTAGAGAGGGTGCAGAGGAGATTCATCAGGATGCTGTGTGGATTAGAGAGGGTGCAGAGGATATTCACCAGGATGCTGTCTGGATTACAGAGGGTGCAGAGGAGATTCACCAGGATGCTGCTTGGATTAGAGAGGGTGCAGAGGAGATTCACCAGGATGCTGTCTGGATTAGAAAGGGTGCAGAGGATATTCACCAGGATGCTGTCTGGATTAGAGAGGGTGCAGAGGAGATTCACCAGGATGCTGCCTGGATTAGAGAGGATGCAGAGGAGATTCACCAGGATGCAGGCTGGATTAAAGAGTGTGCAGAGGAGATTCACCAGGATGCTGCCTGGATTAGAGAGGGTGCAGAGGAGATTTACCAGGATGCTGACTGGATTAGAGAGGGTGCAGAGGAGATTTACCAGGATGCTGTCTGGATTAGAGAGGGTGCAGCGGAGATTCACTCGGATGCTGTCTGGATTAGAGAGGGTGCAGAGGAGATTTACCAGGATGCTGTCTGGATTAGAGAGGGTGCAGCGGAGATTCACTCGGATGCTGTCTGGATTAGGGAGGGTACAGAGGAGATTCACCAGGATGCTGCCTGAATTAGAGAGGGTGCAGAGGAGATTTACCAGGAAACTGCCTGGATTACAGAGGGTGCAGAGGAGATTTACCGGGATGCTGCCTGGATTAGAGATGGTGTAGAGGAGATTCACCTGAACGCTGCCTGCATTAGAGAGGGTGCAGAGGAGATTCACCAGGATGCTGTCAGGATTAGAGAGGGTGCAGAGGAGATTCACCAGGATGCTGTCTGGATTAGAGAGGGTGCAGAGGAGATTCACCAAGATGCTGTCTGGATTAGAGAGGGTGCAGAGGAGATTCACCAGGATGCTGCCTGGATTAAAGAGGGTGAAGAGGAGACTCACCAGGATGCTGTTTGGTTTAGAGAGGGTGCAGAGGAGATTCACCAGGATGCTACCTGGATTAGAGAGGGTGCAGAGGAGATTCACCAGGATGCTGCCTGAATTAGAGAGGGTGCAGAGGAGATTTACCAGGAAACTGCCTGGATTACAGAGGGTGCAGAGGAGATTTACCGGGATGCTGCCTGGATTAGAGATGGTGTAGAGGAGATTCACCTGAACGCTGCCTGCATTAGAGAGGGTGCAGAGGAGATTCACCAGGATGCTGTCTGGATTAGGGAGGGTACAGAGGAGATTCACCAGGATGCTGCCTGAATTAGAGAGGGTGCAGAGGAGATTTACCAGGAAACTGCCTGGATTACAGAGGGTGCAGAGGAGATTTACCGGGATGCTGCCTGGATTAGAGATGGTGTAGAGGAGATTCACCTGAATGCTGCCTGCATTAGAGAGGGTGCAGAGGAGATTCACCAGGATGCTGTCAGGATTAGAGAGGGTGCAGAGGAGATTCACCAGGATGCTGTCTGGATTAGAGAGGGTGCAGAGGAGATTCACCAAGATGCTGTCTGGATTAGAGAGGGTGCAGAGGAGATTCACCAGGATGCTTCCTGGATTAGAGAGGGTGCAGAGGAGATTCACCAGGATGCTGCCTGGATTAGAGAGGGTGTAGAGGAGATTCATCAGGATGCTGTGTGGATTAGAGAGGGTGCAGAGGAGATTCACCAGGATGCTGTCTGAATTAGAGAGGGTGCAGAGGAGATTCACCAGGATGCTGTTTGGATTAGAGAGGGTGCAGAGGAGATTCACCAGGATGTTGCCTGGATTAGAGAGGGTGCAGAGGAGATTCACCAGGATGCTGCCTGGATTAGAGAGGGTGCAGAGGAGATTCACCAGGACGCTGCCTGGATTAGAGAGGGTGCAGAAGAGGTTCACCAGGATGCTGTCTGGATTAGAGAGGGTGCAGAGGAGATTCACCAGGATGCTGCCTGGATTAGAGAGGGTGCAGAGGAGATTCACCAGGATGCTGCCTGGATTAGAGAGGGTGCAGAGGAGATTTACCAGGATGCTGTCTGCATTAGAGAGGGTGCAGCGGAGATTCACTCGGATGCTGTCTGGATTAGAGAGGGTGCAGAGGAGATTTACCAGGATGCTGTCTGGATTAGAGAGGGTGCAGCGGAGATTCACTCGGATGCTGTCTGGATTAGAGAGGGTGCAGAGGACATTCACCAGGATGCTGCCTGGATTAGAGAGGGTGCAGAGGAGATTTACCAGGAAGCTGCCTGGATTACAGAGGGTGCAGAGGAGATTTACTGGGATGCTGTCTGGATTAAAGAGGGTGCAGAGGAGATGCACCAGGATGCTGCCTGGATTAAAGAGGGTGAAGAGGAGACTCACCAGGATGCTGTTTGGTTTAGAGAGGGTGCAGAGGAGATTCACCAGGATGCTACCTGGATTAGAGAGGGTGCAGAGGAGATTCACCAGGATGCTGCCTGAATTAGAGAGGGTGCAGAGGAGATTTACCAGGAGACTGCCTGGATTACAGAGGGTGCAGAGGAGATTTACCGGGATGCTGCCTGGATTAGAGATGGTGTAGAGGAGATTCACCTGAACGCTGCCTGCATTAGAGAGGGTGCAGAGGAGATTCACCAGGATGCTGTCTGCATTAGAGAGGGTGCAGCGGAGATTCACTCGGATGCTGTCTGGATTAGAGAGGGTGCAGAGGAGATTTACGAGGATGCTGTCTGGATTAGAGAGGGTGCAGCGGAGATTCACTCGGATGCTGTCTGGATTAGAGAGGGTGCAGAGGACATTCACCAGGATGCTGCCTGGATTAGAGAGGGTGCAGAGGAGATTTACCAGGAAGCTGCCTGGATTACAGAGGGTGCAGAGGAGATTTACTGGGATGCTGTCTGGATTAAAGAGGGTGCAGAGGAGATGCACCAGGATGCTGCCTGGATTAAAGAGGGTGAAGAGGAGACTCACCAGGATGCTACCTGGATTATAGAGGGTGCAGAGGAGATTTACCAGGATGCTGCCTGGATTAGAGAGTGTGCAGAGGACAGTCACCAGGATGCTGCCTGGATTAGAGAGGGTGCAGAGGAGATTCACCAGGATGCTGCCTGAATTAGAGAGGGTGCAGAGGAGATTTACCAGAAAACTGCCTGGATTACAGAGGGTGCAGAGGAGATTTACCGGGATGCTGCCTGGATTAGAGATGGTGTAGAGGAGATTCACCTGAACGCTGCCTGCATTAGAGAGGGTGCAGAGGAGATTCACCAGGATGCTGTCTGGATTAGAGAGGGTACAGAGGAGATTCACCAGGATGCTGCCTGAATTAGAGAGGGTGCAGAGGAGATTTACCAGGAAACTGCCTGGATTACAGAGGGTGCAGAGGAGATTTACCGGGATGCTGCCTGGATTAGAGATGGTGTAGAGGAGATTCACCTGAACGCTGCCTGCATTAGAGAGGGTGCAGAGGAGATTCACCAGGATGCTGTCTGGATTAGAGAGGGTGCAGAGGAGATTCACCAGGATGCTGTCTGGATTACAGAGGGTGCAGAGGAGATTCACCAGGATGCTGCTTGGATTAGAGAGGGTGCAGAGGAGATTCATCAGGATGCTGTGTGGATTAGAGAGGGTGCAGAGGATATTCACCAGGATGCTGTCTGGATTACAGAGGGTGCAGAGGAGATTCACCAGGATGCTGCTTGGATTAGAGAGGGTGCAGAGGAGATTCACCAGGATGCTGTCTGGATTAGAAAGGGTGCAGAGGATATTCACCAGGATGCTGTCTGGATTAGAGAGGGTGCAGAGGAGATTCACCAGGATGCTGCCTGGATTAGAGAGGATGCAGAGGAGATTCACCAGGATGCAGGCTGGATTAAAGAGTGTGCAGAGGAGATTCACCAGGATGCTGCCTGGATTAGAGAGGGTGCAGAGGAGATTTACCAGGATGCTGACTGGATTAGAGAGGGTGCAGAGGAGATTTACCAGGATGCTGTCTGGATTAGAGAGGGTGCAGCGGAGATTCACTCGGATGCTGTCTGGATTAGAGAGGGTGCAGAGGAGATTTACCAGGATGCTGTCTGGATTAGAGAGGGTGCAGCGGAGATTCACTCGGATGCTGTCTGGATTAGGGAGGGTACAGAGGAGATTCACCAGGATGCTGCCTGAATTAGAGAGGGTGCAGAGGAGATTTACCAGGAAACTGCCTGGATTACAGAGGGTGCAGAGGAGATTTACCGGGATGCTGCCTGGATTAGAGATGGTGTAGAGGAGATTCACCTGAACGCTGCCTGCATTAGAGAGGGTGCAGAGGAGATTCACCAGGATGCTGTCAGGATTAGAGAGGGTGCAGAGGAGATTCACCAGGATGCTGTCTGGATTAGAGAGGGTGCAGAGGAGATTCACCAAGATGCTGTCTGGATTAGAGAGGGTGCAGAGGAGATTCACCAGGATGCTGCCTGGATTAAAGAGGGTGAAGAGGAGACTCACCAGGATGCTGTTTGGTTTAGAGAGGGTGCAGAGGAGATTCACCAGGATGCTACCTGGATTAGAGAGGGTGCAGAGGAGATTCACCAGGATGCTGCCTGAATTAGAGAGGGTGCAGAGGAGATTTACCAGGAAACTGCCTGGATTACAGAGGGTGCAGAGGAGATTTACCGGGATGCTGCCTGGATTAGAGATGGTGTAGAGGAGATTCACCTGAACGCTGCCTGCATTAGAGAGGGTGCAGAGGAGATTCACCAGGATGCTGTCTGGATTAGGGAGGGTACAGAGGAGATTCACCAGGATGCTGCCTGAATTAGAGAGGGTGCAGAGGAGATTTACCAGGAAACTGCCTGGATTACAGAGGGTGCAGAGGAGATTTACCGGGATGCTGCCTGGATTAGAGATGGTGTAGAGGAGATTCACCTGAATGCTGCCTGCATTAGAGAGGGTGCAGAGGAGATTCACCAGGATGCTGTCAGGATTAGAGAGGGTGCAGAGGAGATTCACCAGGATGCTGTCTGGATTAGAGAGGGTGCAGAGGAGATTCACCAAGATGCTGTCTGGATTAGAGAGGGTGCAGAGGAGATTCACCAGGATGCTTCCTGGATTAGAGAGGGTGCAGAGGAGATTCACCAGGATGCTGCCTGGATTAGAGAGGGTGTAGAGGAGATTCATCAGGATGCTGTGTGGATTAGAGAGGGTGCAGAGGAGATTCACCAGGATGCTGTCTGAATTAGAGAGGGTGCAGAGGAGATTCACCAGGATGCTGTTTGGATTAGAGAGGGTGCAGAGGAGATTCACCAGGATGTTGCCTGGATTAGAGAGGGTGCAGAGGAGATTCACCAGGATGCTGCCTGGATTAGAGAGGGTGCAGAGGAGATTCACCAGGACGCTGCCTGGATTAGAGAGGGTGCAGAAGAGGTTCACCAGGATGCTGTCTGGATTAGAGAGGGTGCAGAGGAGATTCACCAGGATGCTGCCTGGATTAGAGAGGGTGCAGAGGAGATTCACCAGGATGCTGCCTGGATTAGAGAGGGTGCAGAGGAGATTTACCAGGATGCTGTCTGCATTAGAGAGGGTGCAGCGGAGATTCACTCGGATGCTGTCTGGATTAGAGAGGGTGCAGAGGAGATTTACCAGGATGCTGTCTGGATTAGAGAGGGTGCAGCGGAGATTCACTCGGATGCTGTCTGGATTAGAGAGGGTGCAGAGGACATTCACCAGGATGCTGCCTGGATTAGAGAGGGTGCAGAGGAGATTTACCAGGAAGCTGCCTGGATTACAGAGGGTGCAGAGGAGATTTACTGGGATGCTGTCTGGATTAAAGAGGGTGCAGAGGAGATGCACCAGGATGCTGCCTGGATTAAAGAGGGTGAAGAGGAGACTCACCAGGATGCTGTTTGGTTTAGAGAGGGTGCAGAGGAGATTCACCAGGATGCTACCTGGATTAGAGAGGGTGCAGAGGAGATTCACCAGGATGCTGCCTGAATTAGAGAGGGTGCAGAGGAGATTTACCAGGAGACTGCCTGGATTACAGAGGGTGCAGAGGAGATTTACCGGGATGCTGCCTGGATTAGAGATGGTGTAGAGGAGATTCACCTGAACGCTGCCTGCATTAGAGAGGGTGCAGAGGAGATTCACCAGGATGCTGTCTGCATTAGAGAGGGTGCAGCGGAGATTCACTCGGATGCTGTCTGGATTAGAGAGGGTGCAGAGGAGATTTACGAGGATGCTGTCTGGATTAGAGAGGGTGCAGCGGAGATTCACTCGGATGCTGTCTGGATTAGAGAGGGTGCAGAGGACATTCACCAGGATGCTGCCTGGATTAGAGAGGGTGCAGAGGAGATTTACCAGGAAGCTGCCTGGATTACAGAGGGTGCAGAGGAGATTTACTGGGATGCTGTCTGGATTAAAGAGGGTGCAGAGGAGATGCACCAGGATGCTGCCTGGATTAAAGAGGGTGAAGAGGAGACTCACCAGGATGCTGTTTGGTTTAGAGAGGGTGCAGAGGAGATTCACCAGGATGCTACCTGGATTAGAGAGGGTGCAGAGGAGATTCACCAGGATGCTGCCTGAATTAGAGAGGGTGCAGAGGAGATTTACCAGGAAACTGCCTGGATTACAGAGGGTGCAGAGGAGATTTACCGGGATGCTGCCTGGATTAGAGATGGTGTAGAGGAGATTCACCTGAACGCTGCCTGCATTAGAGAGGGTGCAGAGGAGATTCACCAGGATGCTGTCTGGATTAGGGAGGGTACAGAGGAGATTCACCAGGATGCTGCCTGAATTAGAGAGGGTGCAGAGGAGATTTACCAGGAAACTGCCTGGATTACAGAGGGTGCAGAGGAGATTTACCGGGATGCTGCCTGGATTAGAGATGGTGTAGAGGAGATTCACCTGAACGCTGCCTGCATTAGAGAGGGTGCAGAGGAGATTCACCAGGATGCTGTCAGGATTAGAGAGGGTGCAGAGGAGATTCACCAGGATGCTGTCTGGATTAGAGAGGGTGCAGAGGAGATTCACCAAGATGCTGACTGGATTAGAGAGGGTGCAGAGGAGATTCACCAGGATGCTGTCTGGATTGAAGAGTGTGCAGTGGAGATTCACCAGGATGCTGTGTGGATTACACAGGGTGCAGAGGAGATTCACCAGGATGCTCTCTGGATAAGAAAGGGTGCAGAGGAGATTCACCTGAAAGCTGCCTGGATTAGAGAGGGTGCAGAGGAGATTCACCAGGATGCTGTCTGGATTAGAAAGGGTGCAGAGGATATTCACCAGGATGCTGTCTGGATTAGAGAGGGTGCAGAGGAGATTCACCAGGATGCTGCCTGGATTAGAGAGGATGCAGAGGAGATTCACCAGGATGCAGGCTGGATTAAAGAGTGTGCAGAGGAGATTCACCAGGATGCTGCCTGGATTAGAGAGGGTGCAGAGGAGATTTACCAGGATGCTGACTGGATTAGAGAGGGTGCAGAGGAGATTTACCAGGATGCTGTCTGGATTAGAGAGGGTGCAGCGGAGATTCACTCGGATGCTGTCTGGATTAGAGAGGGTGCAGAGGAAATTTACCAGGATGCAGCCTGGATTAGAGAGGGTGCAGAGGACATTCACCAGGATGCTGCCTGGATTAGAGAGGGTGCAGAGGAGATTTACCAGGAAGCTGCCTGGATTACAGAGGGTGCAGAGGAGATTTACTGGGATGCTGTCTGGATTAAAGAGGGTGCAGAGGAGATGCACCAGGATGCTGCCTGGATTAAAGAGGGTGAAGAGGAGACTCACCAGGATGCTGTCTGGATTAGAGAGGGTGCAGAGGAGATTCACCAGGATGCTGCCTGGATTAGAGAGGGTGCAGAGGAGATTCACCAGGATGCTGCCTGGATTAGAGAGGGTGCAGAGGAGATTTACCAGGATGCTGTCTGCATTAGAGAGGGTGCAGCGGAGATTCACTCGGATGCTGTCTGGATTAGAGAGGGTGCAGAGGAGATTTACCAGGATGCTGTCTGGATTAGAGAGGGTGCAGCGGAGATTCACTCGGATGCTGTCTGGATTAGAGAGGGTGCAGAGGACATTCACCAGGATGCTGCCTGGATTAGAGAGGGTGCAGAGGAGATTTACCAGGAAGCTGCCTGGATTACAGAGGGTGCAGAGGAGATTTACTGGGATGCTGTCTGGATTAAAGAGGGTGCAGGGGAGATGCACCAGGATGCTGCCTGGATTAAAGAGGGTGAAGAGGAGACTCACCAGGATGCTGTTTGGTTTAGAGAGGGTGCAGAGGAGATTCACCAGGATGCTACCTGGATTAGAGAGGGTGCAGAGGAGATTCACCAGGATGCTGCCTGAATTAGAGAGGGTGCAGAGGAGATTTACCAGGAAACTGCCTGGATTACAGAGGGTGCAGAGGAGATTCACCTGAACGCTGCCTGCATTAGAGAGGGTGCAGAGGAGATTCACCAGGATGCTGTCTGGATTAGAGAGGGTGCAGCGGAGATTCACTCGGATGCTGTCTGGATTAGAGAGGGTGCAGAGGAGATTTACCAGGATGCTGTCTGGATTAGAGAGGGTGCAGCGGAGATTCACTCGGATGCTGTCTGGATTAGAGAGGGTGCAGAGGACATTCACCAGGATGCTGCCTGGATTAGAGAGGGTGCAGAGGAGATTTACCAGGAAGCTGCCTGGATTACAGAGGGTGCAGAGGAGATTTACTGGGATGCTGTCTGGATTAAAGAGGGTGCAGAGGAGATGCACCAGGATGCTGCCTGGATTAAAGAGGGTGAAGAGGAGACTCACCAGGATGCTGTTTGGTTTAGAGAGGGTGCAGAGGAGATTCACCAGGATGCTACCTGGATTAGAGAGGGTGCAGAGGAGATTCACCAGGATGCTGCCTGAATTAGAGAGGGTGCAGAGGAGATTTACCAGGAAACTGCCTGGATTACAGAGGGTGCAGAGGAGATTTACCGGGATGCTGCCTGGATTAGAGATGGTGTAGAGGAGATTCACCTGAACGCTGCCTGCATTAGAGAGGGTGCAGAGGAGATTCACCAGGATGCTGTCTGGATTAGGGAGGGTACAGAGGAGATTCACCAGGATGCTGCCTGAATTAGAGAGGGTGCAGAGGAGATTTACCAGGAAACTGCCTGGATTACAGAGGGTGCAGAGGAGATTCACCTGAACGCTGCCTGCATTAGAGAGGGTGCAGAGGAGATTCACCAGGATGCTGTCAGGATTAGAGAGGGAGCAGAGGAGATTCACCAGGATGCTGTCTGGATTAGAGAGGGTGCAGAGGAGATTCACCAAGATGCTGACTGGATTAGAGAGGGTGCAGAGGAGATTCACCAGGATGCTGTCTGGATTGAAGAGTGTGCAGTGGAGATTCACCAGGATGCTGTGTGGATTACACAGGGTGCAGAGGAGATTCACCAGGATGCTCTCTGGATAAGAAAGGGTGCAGAGGAGATTCACCTGAAAGCTGCCTGGATTAGAGAGGGTGCAGAGGAGATTCACCAGGATGCTGTCTGGATTAGAAAGGGTGCAGAGGATATTCACCAGGATGCTGTCTGGATTAGAGAGGGTGCAGAGGAGATTCACCAGGATGCTGCCTGGATTAGAGAGGATGCAGAGGAGATTCACCAGGATGCAGGCTGGATTAAAGAGTGTGCAGAGGAGATTCACCAGGATGCTGCCTGGATTAGAGAGGGTGCAGAGGAGATTTACCAGGATGCTGACTGGATTAGAGAGGGTGCAGAGGAGATTTACCAGGATGCTGTCTGGATTAGAGAGGGTGCAGCGGAGATTCACTCGGATGCTGTCTGGATTAGAGAGGGTGCAGAGGAGATTTACCAGGATGCAGCCTGGATTAGAGAGGGTGCAGAGGACATTCACCAGGATGCTGCCTGGATTAGAGAGGGTGCAGAGGAGATTTACCAGGAAGCTGCCTGGATTACAGAGGGTGCAGAGGAGATTTACTGGGATGCTGTCTGGATTAAAGAGGGTGCAGAGGAGATGCACCAGGATGCTGCCTGGATTAAAGAGGGTGAAGAGGAGACTCACCAGGATGCTGTTTGGTTTAGAGAGGGTGCAGAGGAGATTCACCAGGATGCTACCTGGATTAGAGAGGGTGCAGAGGAGATTCACCAGGATGCTACCTGGATTAGAGAGGGTGCAGAGGAGATTTACCAGGATGCTGCCTGGATTAGAGAGTGTGCAGAGGACAGTCACCAGGATGCTGCCTGGATTAGAGAGGGTGCAGAGGAGATTCACCAGGATGCTGCCTGAATTAGAGAGGGTGCAGAGGAGATTTACCAGGAAACTGCCTGGATTACAGAGGGTGCAGAGGAGATTTACCGGGATGCTGCCTGGATTAGAGATGGTGTAGAGGAGATTCACCTGAACGCTGCCTGCATTAGAGAGGGTGCAGAGGAGATTCACCAGGATGCTGTCTGGATTAGAGAGGGTACAGAGGAGATTCACCAGGATGCTGCCTGAATTAGAGAGGGTGCAGAGGAGATTTACCAGGAAACTGCCTGGATTACAGAGGGTGCAGAGGAGATTTACCGGGATGCTGCCTGGATTAGAGATGGTGTAGAGGAGATTCACCTGAACGCTGCCTGCATTAGAGAGGGTGCAGAGCAGATTCACCAGGATGCTGTCTGGATTAGAGAGGGTGCAGAGGAGATTCACCAGGATGCTGTCTGGATTACAGAGGGTGCAGAGGAGATTCACCAGGATGCTGCTTGGATTAGAGAGGGTGCAGAGGAGATTCATCAGGATGCTGTGTGGATTAGAGAGGGTGCAGAGAATATTCACCAGGATGCTGTCTGGATTACAGAGGGTGCAGAGGAGTTTCACCAGGATGCTGCTTGGATTAGAGAGGGTGCAGAGGAGATTCACCAGGATGCTGTCTGGATTAGAAAGGGTGCAGAGGATATTCACCAGGATGCTGTCTGGATTAGAGAGGGTGCAGAGGAGATTCACCAGGATGCTGCCTGGATTAGAGAGGATGCAGAGGAGATTCACCAGGATGCAGGCTGGATTAAAGAGTGTGCAGAGGAGATTCACCAGGATGCTGCCTGGATTAGAGAGGGTGCAGAGGAGATTTACCAGGATGCTGACTGGATTAGAGAGGGTGCAGAGGAGATTTACCAGGATGCTGTCTGGATTAGAGAGGGTGCAGCGGAGATTCACTCGGATGCTGTCTGGATTAGAGAGGGTGCAGAGGAGATTTACCAGGATGCTGTCTGGATTAGAGAGAGTGCAGCGGAGATTCACTCGGATGCCGTCTGGATTAGAGAGGGTGCAGAGGACATTCACCAGGATGCTGCCTGGATTAGAGAGGGTGCAGAGGAGATTTACCAGGAAGCTGCCTGGATTACAGAGGGTGCAGAGGAGATTTACTGGGATGCTGTCTGGATTAAAGAGGGTGCAGAGGAGATGCACCAGGATGCTGCCTGGATTAAAGAGGGTGAAGAGGAGACTCACCAGGATGCTGTTTGGTTTAGAGAGGGTGCAGAGGAGATTCACCAGGATGCTACCTGGATTAGAGAGGGTGCAGAGGAGATTCACCAGGATGCTGCCTGAATTAGAGAGGGTGCAGAGGAGATTTACCAGGAAACTGCCTGGATTACAGAAGGTGCAGAGGAGATTTACCGGGATGCTGCCTGGATTAGAGATGGTGTAGAGGAGATTCACCTGAACGCTGCCTGCATTAGAGAGGGTGCAGAGGAGATTCACCAGGATGCTGTCTGGATTAGGGAGGGTACAGAGGAGATTCACCAGGATGCTGCCTGAATTAGAGAGGGTGCAGAGGAGATTTACCAGGAAACTGCCTGGATTACAGAGGGTGCAGAGGAGATTTACCGGGATGCTGCCTGGATTAGAGATGGTGTAGAGGAGATTCACCTGAACGCTGCCTGCATTAGAGAGGGTGCAGAGGAGATTCACCAGGATGCTGTCAGGATTAGAGAGGGTGCAGAGGAGATTCACCAGGATGCTGTCTGGATTAGAGAGGGTGCAGAGGAGATTCACCAAGATGCTGTCTGGATTAGAGAGGGTGCAGAGGAGATTCACCAGGATGCTTCCTGGATTAGAGAGGGTGCAGAGGAGATTCACCAGGATGCTGCCTGGATTAGAGAGGGTGTAGAGGAGATTCATCAGGATGCTGTGTGGATTAGAGAGGGTGCAGAGGAGATTCACCAGGATGCTGTCTGAATTAGAGAGGGTGCAGAGGAGATTCACCAGGATGCTGTTTGGATTAGAGAGGGTGCAGAGGAGATTCACCAGGATGTTGCCTGGATTAGAGAGGGTGCAGAGGAGATTCACCAGGATGCTGCCTGGATTAGAGAGGGTGCAGAGGAGATTCACCAGGACGCTGCCTGGATTAGAGAGGGTGCAGAAGAGGTTCACCAGGATGCTGTCTGGATTAGAGAGGGTGCAGAGGAGATTCACCAGGATGCTGCCTGGATTAGAGAGGGTGCAGAGGAGATTCACCAGGATGCTGCCTGGATTAGAGAGGGTGCAGAGGAGATTTACCAGGATGCTGTCTGCATTAGAGAGGGTGCAGCGGAGATTCACTCGGATGCTGTCTGGATTAGAGAGGGTGCAGAGGAGATTTACCAGGATGCTGTCTGGATTAGAGAGGGTGCAGCGGAGATTCACTCGGATGCTGTCTGGATTAGAGAGGGTGCAGAGGACATTCACCAGGATGCTGCCTGGATTAGAGAGGGTGCAGAGGAGATTTACCAGGAAGCTGCCTGGATTACAGAGGGTGCAGAGGAGATTTACTGGGATGCTGTCTGGATTAAAGAGGGTGCAGAGGAGATGCACCAGGATGCTGCCTGGATTAAAGAGGGTGAAGAGGAGACTCACCAGGATGCTGTTTGGTTTAGAGAGGGTGCAGAGGAGATTCACCAGGATGCTACCTGGATTAGAGAGGGTGCAGAGGAGATTCACCAGGATGCTGCCTGAATTAGAGAGGGTGCAGAGGAGATTTACCAGGAAACTGCCTGGATTACAGAGGGTGCAGAGGAGATTTACCGGGATGCTGCCTGGATTAGAGATGGTGTAGAGGAGATTCACCTGAACGCTGCCTGCATTAGAGAGGGTGCAGAGGAGATTCACCAGGATGCTGTCTGGATTAGAGAGAGTGCAGCGGAGATTCACTCGGATGCTGTCTGGATTAGAGAGGGTGCAGAGGAGATTTACCAGGATGCTGTCTGGATTAGAGAGGGTGCAGCGGAGATTCACTCGGATGCTGTCTGGATTAGAGAGGGTGCAGAGGACATTCACCAGGATGCTGCCTGGATTAGAGAGGGTGCAGAGGAGATTTACCAGGAAGCTGCCTGGATTACAGAGGGTGCAGAGGAGATTTACTGGGATGCTGTCTGGATTAAAGAGGGTGCAGAGGAGATGCACCAGGATGCTGCCTGGATTAAAGAGGGTGAAGAGGAGACTCACCAGGATGCTGTTTGGTTTAGAGAGGGTGCAGAGGAGATTCACCAGGATGCTACCTGGATTAGAGAGGGTGCAGAGGAGATTCACCAGGATGCTGCCTGAATTAGAGAGGGTGCAGAGGAGATTTACCAGGAAACTGCCTGGATTACAGAGGGTGCAGAGGAGATTTACCGGGATGCTGCCTGGATTAGAGATGGTGTTCAGGAGATTCACCTGAACGCTGCCTGCATTAGAGAGGGTGCAGAGGAGATTCACCAGGATGCTGTCTGGATTAGGGAGGGTACAGAGGAGATTCACCAGGATGCTGCCTGAATTAGAGAGGGTGCAGAGGAGATTTACCAGGAAACTGCCTGGATTACAGAGGGTGCAGAGGAGATTTACCGGGATGCTGCCTGGATTAGAGATGGTGTAGAGGAGATTCACCTGAACGCTGCCTGCATTAGAGAGGGTGCAGAGGAGATTCACCAGGATGCTGTCAGGATTAGAGAGGGTGCAGAGGAGATTCACCAGGATGCTGTCTGGATTAGAGAGGGTGCAGAGGAGATTCACCAAGATGCTGTCTGGATTAGAGAGGGTGCAGAGGAGATTCACCAGGATGCTTCCTGGATTAGAGAGGGTGCAGAGGAGATTCACCAGGATGCTGCCTGGATTAGAGAGGGTGTAGAGGAGATTCATCAGGATGCTGTGTGGATTAGAGAGGGTGCAGAGGAGATTCACCAGGATGCTGTCTGAATTAGAGAGGGTGCAGAGGAGATTCACGAGGATGCTGTTTGGATTAGAGAGGGTGCAGAGGAGATTCACCAGGATGTTGCCTGGATTAGAGAGGGTGCAGAGGAGATTCACCAGGATGCTGCCTGGATTAGAGAGGGTGCAGAGGAGATTTACCAGGACGCTGCCTGGATTAGAGAGGGTGCAGAAGAGGTTCACCAGCATGCTGTCTGGATTAGAGAGGGTGCAGAGGAGATTCACCAGGATGCTGCCTGGATTAGAGAGGGTGCAGAGGAGATTCACCAGGATGCTGTTTGGATTAG
Source organism: Hypanus sabinus (assembly GCF_030144855.1). NCBI lineage: Eukaryota > Metazoa > Chordata > Chondrichthyes > Myliobatiformes > Dasyatidae > Hypanus > Hypanus sabinus. The sequence continues at coordinate 1,701,683 of NC_082736.1, forward strand.
AGAGGGTGCAGAGGAGATTTACCAGGATGCTGTCTGCATTAGAGAGGGTGCAGCGGAGATTCACTCGGATGCTGTCCGGATTAGAGAGGGTGCAGAGGAGATTTACCAGGATGCTGTCTGGATTAGAGAGGGTGCAGCGGAGATTCACTCGGATGCTGTCTGGATTAGAGAGGGTGCAGAGGACATTCACCAGGATGCTGCCTGGATTAGAGAGGGTGCATTTACCAGGAAGCTGCCTGGATTACAGAGGGTGCAGAGGAGATTTACTGGGATGCTGTCTGGATTAAAGAGGGTGCAGAGGAGATGCACCAGGATGCTGCCTGGATTAAAGAGGGTGAAGAGGAGATTCACCAGGATGCTGCCTGAATTAGAGAGGGTGCAGAGGAGATTTACCAGGAAACTGCCTGGATTACAGAGGGTGCAGAGGAGATTTACCGGGATGCTGCCTGGATTAGAGATGGTGTAGAGGAGATTCACCTGAACGCTGCCTGCATTAGAGAGGGTGCAGAGGAGATTCACCAGGATGCTGTCTGGATTAGAGAGGGTGCAGCGGAGATTCACTCGGATGCTGTCTGGATTAGAGAGGGTGCAGAGGAGATTTACCAGGATGCTGTCTGGATTAGAGAGGGTGCAGCGGAGATTCACTCGGATGCTGTCTGGATTAGAGAGGGTGCAGAGGACATTCACCAGGATGCTGCCTGGATTAGAGAGGGTGCAGAGGAGATTTACCAGGAAGCTGCCTGGATTACAGAGGGTGCAGAGGAGATTTACTGGGATGCTGTCTGGATTAAAGAGGGTGCAGAGGAGATGCACCAGGATGCTGCCTGGATTAAAGAGGGTGAAGAGGAGACTCACCAGGATGCTGTTTGGTTTAGAGAGGGTGCAGAGGAGATTCACCAGGATGCTACCTGGATTAGAGAGGGTGCAGAGGAGATTCACCAGGATGCTGCCTGAATTAGAGAGGGTGCAGAGGAGATTTACCAGGAAACTGCCTGGATTACAGAGGGTGCAGAGGAGATTTACCGGGATGCTGCCTGGATTAGAGATGGTGTAGAGGAGATTCACCTGAACGCTGCCTGCATTAGAGAGGGTGCAGAGGAGATTCACCAGGATGCTGTCTGGATTAGGGAGGGTACAGAGGAGATTCACCAGGATGCTGCCTGAATTAGAGAGGGTGCAGAGGAGATTTACCAGGAAACTGCCTGGATTACAGAGGGTGCAGAGGAGATTTACCGGGATGCTGCCTGGATTAGAGATGGTGTAGAGGAGATTCACCTGAACGCTGCCTGCATTAGAGAGGGTGCAGAGGAGATTCACCAGGATGCTGTCAGGATTAGAGAGGGTGCAGAGGAGATTCACCAGGATGCTGTCTGGATTAGAGAGGGTGCAGAGGAGATTCACCAAGATGCTGACTGGATTAGAGAGGGTGCAGAGGAGATTCACCAGGATGCTTCCTGGATTAGAGAGGGTGCAGAGGAGATTCACCAGGATGCTGCCTGGATTAGAGAGGGTGTAGAGGAGATTCATCAGGATGCTGTGTGGATTAGAGAGGGTGCAGAGGAGATTCACCAGGATGCTGTCTGAATTAGAGAGGGTGCAGAGGAGATTCACCAGGATGCTGTTTGGATTAGAGAGGGTGCAGAGGAGATTCACCAGGATGTTGCCTGGATTAGAGAGGGTGCAGAGGAGATTCACCAGGATGCTGCCTGGATTAGAGAGGGTGCAGAGGAGATTCACCAGGACGCTGCCTGGATTAGAGAGGGTGCAGAAGAGGTTCACCAGGATGCTGTCTGGATTAGAGAGGGTGCAGAGGAGATTCACCAGGATGCTGCCTGGATTAGAGAGGGTGCAGAGGAGATTCACCAGGATGCTGCCTGGATTAGAGAGGGTGCAGAGGAGATTTACCAGGATGCTGTCTGGATTAGAGAGGGTGCAGCGGAGATTCACTCGGATGCTGTCTGGATTAGAGAGGGTGCAGAGGAGATTTACCAGGATGCTGTCTGGATTAGAGAGGGTGCAGCGGAGATTCACTCGGATGCTGTCTGGATTAGAGAGGGTGCAGAGGACATTCACCAGGATGCTGCCTGGATTAGAGAGGGTGCAGAGGAGATTTACCAGGAAGCTGCCTGGATTACAGAGGGTGCAGAGGAGATTTACTGGGATGCTGTCTGGATTAAAGAGGGTGCAGAGGAGATGCACCAGGATGCTGCCTGGATTAAAGAGGGTGAAGAGGAGACTCACCAGGATGCTGTTTGGTTTAGAGAGGGTGCAGAGGAGATTCACCAGGATGCTACCTGGATTAGAGAGGGTGCAGAGGAGATTCACCAGGATGCTGCCTGAATTAGAGAGGGTGCAGAGGAGATTTACCAGGAAACTGCCTGGATTACAGAGGGTGCAGAGGAGATTTACCGGGATGCTGCCTGGATTAGAGATGGTATAGAGGAGATTCACCTGAACGCTGCCTGCATTAGAGAGGGTGCAGAGGAGATTCACCAGGATGCTGTCTGGATTAGAGAGGGTACAGAGGAGATTCACCAGGATGCTGCCTGAATTAGAGAGGGTGCAGAGGAGATTTACCAGGAAACTGCCTGGATTACAGAGGGTGCAGAGGAGATTTACCGGGATGCTGCCTGGATTAGAGATGGTGTAGAGGAGATTCACCTGAACGCTGCCTGCATTAGAGAGGGTGCAGAGGAGATTCACCAGGATGCTGTCAGGATTAGAGAGGGTGCAGAGGAGATTCACCAGGATGCTGTCTGGATTAGAGAGGGTGCAGAGGAGATTCACCAAGATGCTGTCTGGATTAGAGAGGGTGCAGAGGAGATTCACCAGGATGCTTCCTGGATTAGAGAGGGTGCAGAGGAGATTCACCAGGATGCTGCCTGGATTAGAGAGGGTGTAGAGGAGATTCATCAGGATGCTGTGTGGATTAGAGAGGGTGCAGAGGAGATTCACCACGATGCTGTCTGAATTAGAGAGGGTGCAGAGGAGATTCACCAGGATGCTGTTTGGATTAGAGAGGGTGCAGAGGAGATTCACCAGGATGTTGCCTGGATTAGAGAGGGTGCAGAGGAGATTCACCAGGATGCTGCCTGGATTAGAGAGGGTGCAGAGGAGATTCACCAGGACGCTGCCTGGATTAGAGAGGGTGCAGAAGAGGTTCACCAGGATGCTGTCTGGATTAGAGAGGGTGCAGAGGAGATTCACCAGGATGCTGCCTGGATTAGAGAGGGTGCAGAGGAGATTCACCAGTTTGCTGCCTGGTACGAGGGTCAGGAAAGGCCTGAGGTTTGATTGATATAAACACTGGACTGAATTGAAAAGGTTGGGGACGAGCCGGATCGAGGTGATGGGACCGGGTACGAGGGTGAGGAAAGGCCTGAGGATTGATTGATATAAACACTGGGCTGATCTGAAAAGGTTGGGGACGAGGCGGATTGAGGTGATGGGACCGGGTACGAGGGTGAGGGAAGGCCTGAGGTATGATTGATATAAACACTGGACTGAATTGAAAAGGTTGGGGACGAGCCGGATCGAGGTGATGGGGCCGGGTTCGAGGGACAGGAAAGCCCTGAGGTTTGATTGATATAAACACTGGGCTGAATTGAAAAGGTTGGGGACGAGCCGGATCGAGGTGATGGGACCGGGTACGAGGGTGAGGAAAGGCCTGAGGTTTGATTGATATAAACACTGGGCTGAATTGAAAAGGTTGGGGACGAGCCGGATCGAGGTGATGGGACCGGGTACGAGGGTGAGGAAAGGCCTGAGGTTTGATTGATATAAACACTGGGCTGAATTGAAAAGGTTGGGGACGAGCCGGATGGAGGTGATGGGACCGGGTACGAGGGACAGGAAAGGCCTGAGGTTTGATTGATATAAACACTGGGCTGATCTGTAAAGGTTGGGGACGAGCCGGATCGAGGTGATGGGACCGGGCACGAGGGTGAGGGAAGGCCTGAGCTTTGATTGATATAAACACTGGGCTGAATTGAAAAGGTTGGGGACGAGCCGGATCGAGGTGATGGGACCGGGCACGAGGGTGAGGGAAGGCCTGAGGATTGATTGATATAAACACTGGGCTGAATTGAAAAGGTTGGGGACGAGCCGGATCGAGGTGATGGGACCGGGCACGAGGGTGAGGAAAGACCCGAGGTTTGGACAATCCAAACACAAGGTCAGGCTGATGGGACCGGAGGTGAGGGACAGGCTGGTTCCGCACGCTGTCCCACGAGATTCACCCCTCCCTGCCCTGAACTGACGCTGGGGCCTGGGGCTAACAGGCTCCTACACTGATGAGCGTGGAGTCACTTTTGTGAAAGCAGCTCTGAATGCTTCTCGCTTCCTCTCAGAGTCTGCACACATTTGTTTTGTCTGCAGGTCGGGTGTCCGATGGTCTCTTTGGTCAGCGGGTTCGACTGGGTTTCTTTGTTTTGTGGCGAATCTCGAGGCTGTGTCAAGTGTGCACACTTTGATAATAATGGACTCTGACCTTTCAAAAGAATTATGAAGCTGTGAGGGAAAAGGGATTCTGCATTAATGAGTGAGATCTTTCAGGGAATTATAAATCAGACCATTTTGTTCTGTGCTGTGTGCTCCTAACCCTTCAAACAAAGGAGCGTGTGGCTCGGTGAATATGGCTCAGCACTAAAGCGGTATGTTTGCTGAATAAGAATAGATTAGGACATCGTTAAATAGCCCCTCTGCCACCACGCACACCTTATTCCGAACATCGACAAGTTAATTAACTCCGCTATAAAGCGTTGCAGCTTTGGGTATGGTCGTGTATCTGACTGACAGTGAAACATGATGTCCCACATCACCAGGCTCAGGAACGGCTACTTCCCTTCAGTCACTCGGTTCTTCAATCAATCGGTACAGCCCTCATCACTGTCTCAGTATAACAACACGATGACCACCTTCAATGGACCTCCTTTCGTTTACATCACCACTCACAATGCGCCGTGTCGCACTGCAGTCTTCCATCTCGGAAGGGTCAAATGGGTCTACAGAACCCTTGCTTGTCCATCCCTCCATTAATGTCCTACACGCACGTCCGCAACTTTCTCTCCCATCACTGCAAGATTTTCGAGCTTCTCTTTCCTCAGGATGCCTCGGAAATTCCAGCTTGCTTTCTAGTCTTTTCAACACACACAAAATGCAGGAGGAACTCAAGAAGCGACACCCATCGCCCCGACATCTCCTCACAGCTCCCATCGGGCAGGAGGTGTCGAAGCGGGAAGTCCCACTGCACCAGGTTCAGGAAGAGATACTTCCCTTCAACGGTTCGGTTGTTGAACCCATCAGCACAACCCAATCACTACCTTAGTGCAGTAACACCGTGACCATCCGGCACTGCAGAGGACCTTCGCTGTTCTACTTGTGTTCTTTCTTGGAAATAATGTATACAATTGATGTTTTTCCTGCAATTTGATTCCAAACAATAACAGAATATCTCTCTGGTACTTCCCGCTCCCTCCCCTCTCCCTTCCCCTTTTCCCAACCATGATTCCCCTCTCCCTGCCCCCTTCCCACTCTCAGTCCACAATAGAAACCCAGATCAGAATCGGGTTTATCATCACTCACACACGTCAGGAAATTTGTTTTTTTTTGTGGCAACAGTACAGTGTAATAAAAAATTACTACAGTCCTGTGCAAAAATCTTATCGGCACCCTGGATATAAGTGTGCTGATAAGACTTTTGCACAGTACTGTATCTCTCTAACTTTCTAATTATCTGTCTGTCTGTCTTTCTTTCTATCTGTCTAACTTTCTAATTATCAATCTGTCTGTCTCTCTTTCTATCTAATTATCAATCTGTCTATCTATCTAATTATCAATCTATCTGTCTATCTATCTAATTATCAATCTGTCTATCTATCTATTTAATTATCAGTCTGTCTGCCTATCTATCTAATTATCTATCTGTCTATCTATCTATCTATCCATCTGTCTGTCTGTCTGTCTGTCTTTCTATCTATCTGTCTGTCTGTCTTCCTATCTATCTGTCTGTCTGTCTGTCTCCTATCTGTCTGTGTCTGTCTGTCTTTCTATCTATCTATCTATCTATCTATCTATCTATCTATCTATCTATCTATCTATCTATCTATCTATCTATCTGTCTGTCTTTCTATCTATCTATCAATCTATCTATCTATCTATCTATCTATCTATCTATCTATCTATCTATCTATCTATCTATCTATCTATCTATCTGTCTCTGTGTCTGTCTGTCTGTCTCTTTCTATCTATCTATCTGTCTGTCTGTCTTCCTATCTGTCTATCTATCTGTCTGTGTCTGTCTGTCTTTCTATCTGTCTGTCTGTCAGTCTGTCTGTCTGTCTTTCTATCTATCTATCTGTCTGTCTGTCTGTCTGTCTGTCTTTCTATCTATCTATCTGTCTGTCTGTCTTCCTATCTGTCTTTCTATCTATCTATCTGTCTGTCTGTCTTCCTATCTATCTGTCTGTCTGTCAGTCTGTCTGTCTGTCTGTCTTCCTATCTGTCTGTCTGTGTCTGTCTGTCTTTCTATCTATCTATCTGTCTGTCTTCCTATCTGTCTATCTATCTATCTCTCTCTGTGTCTGTCTGTCTTTCTATCTATCTATCTGTCTGTCTGTCTGTCTGTCTGTCTTTCTATCTATCTATCTATCTGTCTGTCTGTCTTCCTATCTGTCTTTCTATCTATCTATCTGTCTGTCTGTCTTCCTATCTATCTGTCTGTCTGTCAGTCTGTCTGTCTGTCTGTCTTCCTATCTGTCTGTCTGTGTCTGTCTGTCTTTCTATCTATCTATCTGTCTGTCTTCCTATCTGTCTATCTATCTATCTCTCTCTGTGTCTGTCTGTCTTTCTATCTATCTATCTGTCTGTCTGTCTTCCTATCTGTCTATCTTTCTATCTATCTGTCTGTGTCTGTCTGTCTATCTGTCTTCCTATCTGTCTATATATCTATCTATCTGTCTGTCTGCCTGTCTGAATGTCTGTCTTTCTATCTATCTTGTCTGTCTTCCTATCTATCTGCCTGTCTGTCAGTCTGTCTTCCTATCTGTCTATCTATCTATCTGTCTGTCTTTCTATCTATCTGTCTGTCTGTCTTCCTATCTGTCTGTCAGTCTGTCTGTCTGTCTTCCTATCAGTCTGTCTGTCTGTGTCTGTCTGTCTGTCTTCCTAGCTGTCTGTCTGTCTTTCTATCTATCTGTCTGTCTGTCTTCCTATCTGTCTGTCTGTCTGTCAGTCTGTCTGTCTGTCTTCCTATCTGTCTGTCTGTCTGTCTGTGTCTGTCTGTCTGTCTGTCTTCCTATCTGTCTGTCTGTCTTTCTATCTATCTGTCTGTCTGTCTTCCTATCTGTCTATCTATCTATCTGTCTGTCTGTCTGTCTGGCCCAGCGTCCATGCCTCCTGAAGAAACCCACTTTGAGAAGTAGGAGGATACTGGACCACCACGTGGTCACGTGCAGCTCGTGGAAACTCATTACAGACATCGACGGGAATTGAATCCACGTCGCTTGTGCTGTTATTGTGTTGCTCTAACCACTACGCTGGCACCTACCAAGCCTGCTGGAAGTTTGACAGAGCCCTCCAACTCGGGCACTGTTTGACATGCCAGGCAGGCAGTATCTGTGTCAGCTGCTGTGTGCCAAGCCTGAATGAGCAGTTGATGGACTAACTCCATCCAGACACGCCACAGTGGCCAAACATGATTGGAATATGTCTTTCTTCATTTCCCAACACTTGCCTGCTGCTAACTCTGAGTAAAGAGACAGAGCTCCCACTGCAGACTGCACTGCCTGGCACTGGGTACGAACATCCCACTTCTCCACACACAACCGTGCCCAGTGTCGTGCTGTGGGCACCAGCGCCCGGGACCTCTCTGTTTGTCAGAGATGACTCAAACGAGAACTTATGTGGTCCGACTCGCAAGCACACAGACGATATAAACATTGGGAGATTGAAGAAGGGTATTTAAGGATCAGCTGGAAAGTTGTGCAGAGTAGAGACCAATAGGATTTAGCCCAGACGTGTGGGGTAACATATTTAAGAAAGTCAAATTCTGGGAGGTCATAAAATACAGAGAATACAGCCCTGTGCAACAGTCTGACACACATATACACAGCCAGGGTGCCTGAGACTTCAGTACAGTCCTGTATTTGTCAACGTGGAGCGGAGAGCGAGTTTGTAAATCTGACGGGAGCAAAGGATGTTGGGAATGGTGAGGGTGGAGCGCCGTGGGGGGGGAGTGGGACAGGGGGCAGAGAAGGAGTGTCAGGGGCGGGTACAGACACACCCAGCCCTGAGACACCAGGCAAGGTCATTTGATTCCAAACGATCGGTTTATTGATCATTACAGAATGTCTCTCTGATGCTTCCCGCTCCCTCCCCTCTCTCTCCCCCTTTTCCCAGCCGTGATTCCCCTCTCACTGCCCCCTTCCCACTCTCAGTACTGCACAAATCTCTTCTGGACCTGAGCTCTCCAGTGATATTTCTGAGCCTGGGACTTGTGCAGAGTGCTGACTCCCTGCTCGCGGGTGCCTGGCGAAGAGGCTGCTGGTTGTATGTCTGTCTGTGGTTTTCTGCGGCCATCGCCCATCCACGTCACGGTTCGAAGAGTTGCTGCCACGTGGTTGACTCATTCAATATTTGTGTTAACGAGCAGGGGTACAGGTGTGGGCTGTAAACTACAGCACCATTTTAATGTGATTGGAGGGAAGTAAAGGAGGATGTCAAAGGTTAAATTCTTCACACAGAGAGTGGTGGGTGTGTGGAACGTCCTGCCAGGGGTGGTGTAGAGACAAATACATTAGGGACATTTAAGGTGATCGGGGGTAAGTGGTGGGTGTGTGGAACGTCCTGCCAGGGGTGGTGTAGAGACAGATACATTAGGGACATTTAAGGTGATCGGGGGTAAGTGGTGGGTGTGTGGAACGTCCTGCCAGGGGTGGTGTAGAGACAGATACATTAGGGACATTTAAGGTGATCGGGGTAAGTGGTGGGTGTGTGGAACATCCTGCCAGGGGTGGTGTAGAGACAGATACATTAGGGACATTTAAGGTGATCGGGGGTAAGTGGGTGTGTGGAACGTCCTGCCAGGGGTGGTGTAGAGACAGATACATTAGGGACATTTAAGGTGATCGGGGTAAGTGGTGGGTGTGTGGAACGTCCTGCCAGGGGTGGTGTGGAGACAGATACATTAGGGACATTTAAGGTGATCGGGGGTAAGTGTTGGGTGTGTGGAACGTCCTGCCAGGGGTGGTGTAGAGACAGATACATTAGGGACATTTAAGGTGATCGGGGGTAAGTGGTGGGTGTGTGGAACGTCCTACCAGGGGTGGTGTAGAGACAGATACATTAGGGACATTTAAGGTGATGGGGGTAAGTGGAGGGTGTGTGGAACGTTCTGCCAGGGGTGGTATAGATATAGAAAAATTAGGGACATTTAAGGTGATCGGGAGTAAGTGGGGGGTGTGTGGAACGTCCTGCCAGGGGTGGTGTAGAGACAGATACATTAGGGACATTTAAGGTGATGGGGGTAAGTGGGGGGTGTGTGGAACATCCTGCCAGGGGTGGTGTAGAGACAGATACATTAGGGACATTTAAGGTGATCGGGGGTAAGTGGGGGGTATGTGGGACGTCTTGCGAGGGGTGGTGTAGAGACAGACACATTAGGGACATTTAAGGTGATCGCGGGTAACTGGTGGGTGTGTGGAACGTCCTGCCAGGGGTGGTGTAGGGACAGATACATTAGGGACATTTAACGTGATCGGTGGTAAGTGGGGGGTGTGTGGAACGTCCTGCCGGGGGTGGTATAGAGACAGATACATTAGGGACATTTAAGGTGATGGGGGGTTAAGTGGGGGGTGTGTGGAACGCCCTGCCAGGGGTGGTGTAGAGACAGATACATTAGGGACATTTAAGGTGATCGGGGTAAGTGGGGGGTGTGTGGAACGTCCTGCCAGGGGTGGATTGGAGACAGATACATTAGGGACATTTAAGGTGATCGGGGGTAAGTGGGGGGTGTGTGGAACGTCCTGCCAGGGCTGGTGTGGAGACAGATACATTAGGGACATTTAAGGTGATTGGGGGTAAGTGGGGGGTGTGTGGAATGTCCTGCCAGGGGTGGTGTAGAGACAGGTACATTAGGGACATTTAAGGTGATCGGGGGTAAGTGGGGGGTGTGTGGAACGTCATGCCAGGGGTGGTGTGGAGACAGATACATTAGGGACATTTAAGGTGATCGGGGTAAGTGGTGGGTGTGTGGAACGTCCTGCCAGGGGTGGTGCAGAGACAGATACATTAGGGACATTTAAGGTGATCGGGGGTAACTGGTGGGTGTGTGGAACGTCCTGCCAGGGGTGGTGTAGAGACAGATACATTAGGGACATTTAAGGTGATTGGGGGTAAGTGGTGGGTGTGGAATGTCCTGCCAGGGGTGGTGTAAAGACAGATACATTAGGGACATTTAAGGTGATCAGGGGTAACTGGTGGGTGTGTGGAACGTCCTGCCAGGGATGGTGTAGAGACAGATACATTAGGGATATTTAACGTGATCGGGGGTAAGTGGTGGGTGTGTGGAACGTCCTGCCAGGGGTGGTGTAGAGACAGATACATTAGGGACATTTCAGGTGATCGGGGGTAAGTGGTGGGTGTGTGGAACGTCCTGACAGGGGTGGTGTAGAGACAGATACATTAGGGACATTTAAGGTGATCGGGGTAAGTGGGGGGTGTGTGGAACGTCCTGCCAGGGGTGGTGTAGAGACAGATACATTAGGGACATTTAAGGTGATCGGGGTAATTGGTGGGTGTGTGGAACGTCCTGACAGGGGTGGTGTAGAGACAGATACATTAGGGACATTTAAGGTGATGGGGGTAAGTGGAGGGTGTGTGGAACGTTCTGCCAGGGGTGGTATAGATATAGAAAAATTAGGGACATTTAAGGTGATCGGGAGTAAGTGGGGGGTGTGTGGAACGTCCTGCCAGGGGTGGTGTAGAGACAGATACATTAGGGACATTTAAGGTGATGGGGGTAAGTGGGGGGTGTGTGGAACATCCTGCCAGGGGTGGTGTAGAGACAGATACATTAGGGACATTTAAGGTGATCGGGGGTAAGTGGGGGGTATGTGGGACGTCTTGCGAGGGGTGGTGTAGAGACAGACACATTAGGGACATTTAAGGTGATCGCGGGTAACTGGTGGGTGTGTGGAACGTCCTGCCAGGGGTGGTGTAGGGACAGATACATTAGGGACATTTAACGTGATCGGTGGTAAGTGGGGGGTGTGTGGAACGTCCTGCCGGGGGTGGTATAGAGACAGATACATTAGGGACATTTAAGGTGATGGGGGGTTAAGTGGGGGGTGTGTGGAACGCCCTGCCAGGGGTGGTGTAGAGACAGATACATTAGGGACATTTAAGGTGATCGGGGTAAGTGGGGGGTGTGTGGAACGTCCTGCCAGGGGTGGATTGGAGACAGATACATTAGGGACATTTAAGGTGATCGGGGGTAAGTGGGGGGTGTGTGGAACGTCCTGCCAGGGCTGGTGTGGAGACAGATACATTAGGGACATTTAAGGTGATTGGGGGTAAGTGGGGGGTGTGTGGAATGTCCTGCCAGGGGTGGTGTAGAGACAGGTACATTAGGGACATTTAAGGTGATCGGGGGTAAGTGGGGGGTGTGTGGAACGTCATGCCAGGGGTGGTGTGGAGACAGATACATTAGGGACATTTAAGGTGATCGGGGTAAGTGGTGGGTGTGTGGAACGTCCTGCCAGGGGTGGTGCAGAGACAGATACATTAGGGACATTTAAGGTGATCGGGGGTAACTGGTGGGTGTGTGGAACGTCCTGCCAGGGGTGGTGTAGAGACAGATACATTAGGGACATTTAAGGTGATTGGGGGTAAGTGGTGGGTGTGGAATGTCCTGCCAGGGGTGGTGTAAAGACAGATACATTAGGGACATTTAAGGTGATCAGGGGTAACTGGTGGGTGTGTGGAACGTCCTGCCAGGGATGGTGTAGAGACAGATACATTAGGGATATTTAACGTGATCGGGGGTAAGTGGTGGGTGTGTGGAACGTCCTGCCAGGGGTGGTGTAGAGACAGATACATTAGGGACATTTCAGGTGATCGGGGGTAAGTGGTGGGTGTGTGGAACGTCCTGACAGGGGTGGTGTAGAGACAGATACATTAGGGACATTTAAGGTGATCGGGGTAAGTGGGGGGTGTGTGGAACGTCCTGCCAGGGGTGGTGTAGAGACAGATACATTAGGGACATTTAAGGTGATCGGGGTAATTGGTGGGTGTGTGGAACGTCCTGACAGGGGTGGTGTAGAGACAGATACATTAGGGACATTTAAGGTGATCGGGGTAAGTGGGGGGTGTGTGGAACGTCCTGCCGGGGGTGGTATAGAGACAGATACATTAGGGACATTTAAGGTGATGGGGGGTTAAGTGGGGGGTGTGTGGAACGCCCTGCCAGGGGTGGTGTGGAGACAGATACATTAGGGACATTTAAGGTGATCGGGGTAAATCGGGGGTGTGTGGAATGTCCTGCCAGGGGTGGTGTGGAGACAGATACATTAGGGACATTTAAGGTGATCAGGGTAAGTGGGGGGTGTGTGGAACGTCCTGCCAGGGGTGGTGTAGAGACAGATACATTAGGGACATTTAAGGTGATCGCGGGTAACTGGTGGGTGTGTGGAACGTCCTGCCAGGGGTGGTGTAGAGACAGATACATTAGGGACATTTAAGGTGATCGGGGTAAGTGGTGGGCGTGTGGAACGTCCTGCCAGGGGTGGTGTAGAGACAGATACATTAGGGACATTTAAGGTGATCGGGGTAAGTGGGGGGTGTGTGGAACGTCCTGCCAGGGGTGGTGTAGAGACAGATACATTAGGGACATTTAAGGTGATCGGGGTAAGTGGTGGGTGTGTGGAACATCCTGCCAGGGGTGGTGTAGAGACAGATACATTAGGGACATTTAAGGTGATCGGGGGTAAGTGGGTGTGTGGAACGTCCTGCCAGGGGTGGTGTGGAGACAGACACATTAGGGACATTTAAGGTGATCGGGGTAAGTAGTGGGTGTGTGGAACGTCCTGCCAGGGGTGGTGTAGAGACAGACACATTAGGGACATTTAAGGTGATCGGGGGTAAGTGGGGGGTGTGTGGAACGTCCTGCCAGGGGTGGTGTAGAGACAGATACATTAGGGACATTTAAGGTGATCGGGGTAAGTGGTGGGTGTGTGGAACGTCCTGCCAGGGGTGGTGTGGAGACAGATACATTAAGGACATTTAAGGTGATCGGGGTAAGTGGTGGGTGTGGAACGTCCTGCCATGGGTGGTGTGGAGACAGATACATTAGGGACATTTAAGGTGATCAGGGGTAAGTGGTGGGTGTGTGGAACGTCCTGCCAGGGGTGGTGTGGAGACAGATACATTAGGGACATTTAAGGTGATCGGGGGTAAGTGTTGGGTGTGTGGAACGTCCTGCCAGGGGTGGTGTAGAGACAGATACATTAGGGACATTTAAGGTGATCGGGGGTAAGTGGTGGGTGTGTGGAACGTCCTACCAGGGGTGGTGTAGAGACAGATACATTAGGGACATTTAAGGTGATGGGGGTAAGTGGAGGGTGTGTGGAACGTTCTGCCAGGGGTGGTATAGATATAGAAAAATTAGGGACATTTAAGGTGATCGGGAGTAAGTGGGGGGTGTGTGGAACGTCCTGCCAGGGGTGGTGTAGAGACAGATACATTAGGGACATTTAAGGTGATGGGGGTAAGTGGGGGGTGTGTGGAACATCCTGCCAGGGGTGGTGTAGAGACAGATACATTAGGGACATTTAAGGTGATCGGGGGTAAGTGGGGGGTATGTGGGACGTCTTGCGAGGGGTGGTGTAGAGACAGACACATTAGGGACATTTAAGGTGATCGCGGGTAACTGGTGGGTGTGTGGAACGTCCTGCCAGGGGTGGTGTAGGGACAGATACATTAGGGACATTTAACGTGATCGGTGGTAAGTGGGGGGTGTGTGGAACGTCCTGCCGGGGGTGGTATAGAGACAGATACATTAGGGACATTTAAGGTGATGGGGGGTTAAGTGGGGGGTGTGTGGAACGCCCTGCCAGGGGTGGTGTAGAGACAGATACATTAGGGACATTTAAGGTGATCGGGGTAAGTGGGGGGTGTGTGGAACGTCCTGCCAGGGGTGGTGTGGAGACAGATACATTAGGGACATTTAAGGTGATCGGGGGTAAGTGGGGGGTGTGTGGAACGTCCTGCCAGGGCTGGTGTGGAGACAGATACATTAGGGACATTTAAGGTGATTGGGGGTAAGTGGGGGGTGTGTGGAATGTCCTGCCAGGGGTGGTGTAGAGACAGGTACATTAGGGACATTTAAGGTGATCGGGGGTAAGTGGGGGGTGTGTGGAACGTCATGCCAGGGGTGGTGTGGAGACAGATACATTAGGGACATTTAAGGTGATCGGGGTAAGTGGTGGGTGTGTGGAACGTCCTGCCAGGGGTGGTGCAGAGACAGATACATTAGGGACATTTAAGGTGATCGGGGGTAACTGGTGGGTGTGTGGAACGTCCTGCCAGGGGTGGTGTAGAGACAGATACATTAGGGACATTTAAGGTGATTGGGGGTAAGTGGTGGGTGTGGAATGTCCTGCCAGGGGTGGTGTAAAGACAGATACATTAGGGACATTTAAGGTGATCAGGGGTAACTGGTGGGTGTGTGGAACGTCCTGCCAGGGATGGTGTAGAGACAGATACATTAGGGATATTTAACGTGATCGGGGGTAAGTGGTGGGTGTGTGGAACGTCCTGCCAGGGGTGGTGTAGAGACAGATACATTAGGGACATTTCAGGTGATCGGGGGTAAGTGGTGGGTGTGTGGAACGTCCTGACAGGGGTGGTGTAGAGACAGATACATTAGGGACATTTAAGGTGATCGGGGTAAGTGGGGGGTGTGTGGAACGTCCTGCCAGGGGTGGTGTAGAGACAGATACATTAGGGACATTTAAGGTGATCGGGGTAATTGGTGGGTGTGTGGAACGTCCTGACAGGGGTGGTGTAGAGACAGATACATTAGGGACATTTAAGGTGATCGGGGTAAGTGGGGGGTGTGTGGAACGTCCTGCCGGGGGTGGTATAGAGACAGATACATTAGGGACATTTAAGGTGATGGGGGGTTAAGTGGGGGGTGTGTGGAACGCCCTGCCAGGGGTGGTGTGGAGACAGATACATTAGGGACATTTAAGGTGATCGGGGTAAATCGGGGGTGTGTGGAATGTCCTGCCAGGGGTGGTGTGGAGACAGATACATTAGGGACATTTAAGGTGATCAGGGTAAGTGGGGAGTGTGTGGAACGTCCTGCCAGGGGTGGTGTAGAGACAGATACATTAGGGACATTTAAGGTGATCGCGGGTAACTGGTGGGTGTGTGGAACGTCCTGCCAGGGGTGGTGTAGAGACAGATACATTAGGGACATTTAACGTGATCGGTGGTAAGTGGGGGGTGTGTGGAACGTCCTGCCAGGGGTGCTGTGGAGACAGATACATTAGGGACATTTAAGGTGATCGGGGTAAGTGGTGGGTGTGTGGAACGTCCTGCCAGGGGTGGTGTGGAGACAGATACATTAGGGACATTTAAGGTGATCAGGGTAAGTGGTGGGGGTGTGGAACGTCCTGCCAGGGGTGGTGTGGAGACAGATACATTAGGGACATTTAACGTGATCGGTGGTAAGTGGGGGGTGTGTGGAACGTCCTGCCGGGGGTGGTGTGGAGACAGATACATTAGGGACATTTAAGGTGATCAGGGTAAGTGGTGGGGGTGTGGAACGTCCTGCCAGGGGTGGTGTAGAGACAGATACATTAGGGACATTTAAGGTGATCGGGGGTAAGTGGGGGGTGTGTGGAACGTCCTGCCGGGGGTGGTATAGAGACAGATACATTAGGGACATTTAAGGTGATGGGGGGTTAAGTGGGGGGTGTGTGGAACGTCCTGCCGGGGGTGGTGTAGACACAGATACATTAGGGACATTTAAGGTGATCGGGGGTAAGTGGGGGGTATGTGGGACGTCTTGCGAGGGGTGGTGTAGAGACAGACACATTAGGGACATTTAAGGTGATCGCGGGTAACTGGTGGGTGTGTGGAACGTCCTGCCAGGGGTGGTGTAGAGACAGATACATTAGGGACATTTAACGTGATCGGTGGTAAGTGGGGGGTGTGTGGAACGTCCTGCCAGGGGTGCTGTGGAGACAGATACATTAGGGACATTTAAGGTGATCGGGGTAAGTGGTGGGTGTGTGGAACGTCCTGCCAGGGGTGGTGTGGAGACAGATACATTAGGGACATTTAAGGTGATCAGGGTAAGTGGTGGGGGTGTGGAACGTCCTGCCAGGGGTGGTGTGGAGACAGATACATTAGGGACATTTAACGTGATCGGTGGTAAGTGGGGGGTGTGTGGAACGTCCTGCCGGGGGTGGTGTGGAGACAGATACATTAGGGACATTTAAGGTGATCAGGGTAAGTGGTGGGGGTGTGGAACGTCCTGCCAGGGGTGGTGTAGAGACAGATACATTAGGGACATTTAAGGTGATCGGGGGTAAGTGGGGGGTGTGTGGAACGTCCTGCCGGGGGTGGTATAGAGACAGATACATTAGGGACATTTAAGGTGATGGGGGGTTAAGTGGGGGGTGTGTGGAACGTCCTGCCGGGGGTGGTGTAGACACAGATACATTAGGGACATTTAAGGTGATCGGGGGTAAGTGGTGGGTGTGTGGAACGTCCTGCCAGGGGTGGTGTGGAGACAGATACATTAGGGACATTTAAGGTGATCGGGGTAAATCGGGGGTGTGTGGAACGTCCTGCCAGGGGTGGTGTAGAGACAGATACATTAGGGACATTTAAGGTGATCGGGGGTAAGTGGGGGGTATGTGGGACGTCTTGCGAGGGGTGGTGTAGAGACAGACACATTAGGGACATTTAAGGTGATCGCGGGTAACTGGTGGGTGTGTGGAACGTCCTGCCAGGGGTGGTGTGGAGACAGATACATTAGGGACATTTAAGGTGATCAGGGTAAGTGGTGGGGGTGTGGAACGTCCTGCCAGGGGTGGTGTAGAGACAGATACATTAGGGACATTTAAGGTGATCGGGGGTAAGTGGGGGGTGTGTGGAACGTCCTGCCGGGGGTGGTATAGAGACAGATACATTAGGGACATTTAAGGTGATGGGGGGTTAAGTGGGGGGTGTGTGGAACGCCCTGCCAGGGGTGGTGTGGAGACAGATACATTAGGGACATTTAAGGTGATCGGGGTAAATCGGGGGTGTGTGGAATGTCCTGCCAGGGGTGGTGTGGAGACAGATACATTAGGGACATTTAAGGTGATCAGGGTAAGTGTGGTGTGTGTGGAACGTCCTGCCAGGGGTGGTGTAGAGACAGATACATTAGGGACATTTAAGGTGATCGGTGGTAAGTGGGGGTGTGTGGAATGTCCTGCCAGGGGTGGTGTAGAGACAGATACATTAGAGACATTTAAGGTGATCGGGTGTAAGTGGAGGGTGTGTGGAACGTCCTGCCAGGGGTGGTGTGGAGACAGATACATTAGGGACATTTAAGGTGATCGGGTGTAAGTGGAGGGTGTGTGGAACGTCCTGCCAGGGGTGGTATAGATATAGAAAAATTAGGGACATTTAAGGTGATTGGGGGTAAGTGGGGGGTGTGTGGAATGTCCTGCCAGGGGTGGTGTGGAGACAGATACATTAGGGACATTTAAGGTGATCGGGTGTAAGTGGAGGGTGTGTGGAACGTCCTGCCAGGGGTGGTATAGATATAGAAAAATTAGGGACATTTAAGGTGATCGGGGGTAAGTGGGGGGTGTGTGGGACGTCCTGCCAGGGGTGGTGCAGAGACAGATACATTAGGGACATTTAAGGTGATCGGGGGTAACTGGTGGGTGTGTGGAACGTCCTGCCAGGGGTGGTGTAGAGACAGATACATTAGGGACATTTAAGGTGATCGGGGTAACTGGTGGGTGTGTGGAACGTCCTGCCAGGGGTGGTGTAGAGACAGATACATTAGGGATATTTAACGTGATCGGGGGTAAGTGGTGGGAGTGTGGAACGTCCTGCCAGGGGTGGTGTAGAGACAGATACATTAGGGACATTTAAGGTGATCGGGGGTAAGTGGGGGGTGTGTGGAACGTCCTGCCAGGGTGGTGTGGAGACAGATACATTAGGGACATTTAAGGTGATCGGGGGTAAGTGGTGGGTGTGTGGAACGTCCTGCCAGGGGTGGTGTAGAGACAGATACATTAAGGACATTTCAGGTGATCAGGGGTAAGTGGTGGGTGTGTGGAATGTCCTGCCAGGGGTGGTGTAGAGACAGATACATTAGGGACATTTAAGGTGATCGGGGTAATTGGTGGGTGTGTGGAACGTCCTGACAGGGGTGGTGTAGAGACAGATACATTAGGGACATTTAAGGTGATCGGGGGTAAGTGGGGGGTGTGTGGAACATCCTGCCAGGGGTGGTGTAGAGACAGATACATTAGGGACATTTAAGGTGATCGGGGGTAAGTGGGGAGTGTGTGGAACGTCCTGCCAGGGTTGGTGTAGAGACAGATACATTAGGGACATTTAAGGTGATCGGGGTAAGTGGGGGGAGTGTGGAACGTCCTGCCAGGGGTGGTGTAGAGACAGATACATTAGGGACATTTAAGGTGATCGGGGGTAAGTGGGGGGTGTGTGGAACATCCTGCCAGGGGTGGTATAGAGACAGAAAAATTAGGGACATTTAAGGTGATCGGGGGTAAGTGGGGGGGTGTGTGGAACGTCCTGCCAGGGGTGGTATAGAGACAGAAAAATTAGGGACATTTAAGGTGATCGCGGGTAACTGGTGGGTGTGTGGAACGTCCTGCCAGGGGTGGTGTAGGGACAGATACATTAGGGACATTTAAGGTGATCGGGGTAAGTGGTGGGTGTGTGGAACGTCCTGCCAGGGGTGGTGTAGAGACAGATACATTAGGGACATTTAAGGTGATGGGGGGTAAGTGGTGGGTGTGTGGAACGTCCTGCCAGTGGTGGTGTAGAGACAGATACATTAGGTACATTTAAGGTGATCAGGGTAAGTGGGGGGTGTGTGGAACGTCCTGCCAGGGGTGGTATAGAGACAGAAAAATTAGGGACATTTAAGGTGATCAGGGTAAGTGGGGGGTGTGTGGAACGTCCTGCCAGAGGTGGTGTAGAGACAGATACATTAGGGACATTTAAGGTGATCGGGGGTAAGTGGTGGGTGTGTGGAACGTCCTGCCAGGGGTGGTGTAGAGACAGATACATTAGGGACATTTAAGGTGATCGGGGGTAAGTGGGGGGTGTGTGGGACGTCCTGCCAGGGGTGGTGTAGAGACAGATACATTAGGGACATTTAAGGTGATCGCGGGTAACTGGTGGGTGTGTGGAACGTCCTGCCAGGGGTGGTATAGAGACAGATACATTAGGGACATTTAAGGTGATCGGGGGTAAGTGGGGTGTGTGTGGAACGTTCTGCCAGGGGTGGTGTAGAGACAGATACATTAGGGACATTTAAGGTGATCGGGGGTAAGTGGGGGGTGTGTGGAACGTCCTGCCAGGGGTGGTGTAGAGACAGATACATTAGGGACATTTAAGGTGATGGGGGGTAAGTGGTAGGTGTGTGGAACGTCCTGCCAGGGGTGGTGTAGAGACAGATACATTAGGGACATTTAAGGTGATCGGGGGTAAGTGGTGGGTGTGTGGAACGTCCTGCCAGGGGTGGTGTGGAGACAGATACATTAGGGACATTTAAGGTGATCGGGGGTAAGTGGGGGGTGTGTGGAACGTCCTGCCAGGGGTGGTGTGGAGACAGATACATTAGGGACATTTAAGGTGATCGGGGGTAAGTGGGGTGTGTGTGGAACGTTCTGCCAGGGGTGGTGTAGAGACAGATACATTAGGGACATTTAAGGTGATCGGGGGTAAGTGGGGTGTGTGTGGAACGTTCTGCCAGGGGTGGTGTA
Source organism: Hypanus sabinus (assembly GCF_030144855.1). Lineage (NCBI taxonomy): Eukaryota > Metazoa > Chordata > Chondrichthyes > Myliobatiformes > Dasyatidae > Hypanus > Hypanus sabinus. Next base: position 1,721,707 of record NC_082736.1, read on the forward strand.
GAGACAGATACATTAGGGACATTTAAGGTGATCGGGGGTAAGTGGGGTGTGTGTGGAACGTTCTGCCAGGGGTGGTGTAGAGACAGATACATTAGGGACATTTAAAGTGATCGGGGGTAAGTGGTAGGTGTGTGGAACGTCCTGCCAGGGGTGTATAGAGACAGAAAAATTAGGGACATTTAAGGTGATCAGGGGTAAGTGGGGGATGTGTGGAACGTCCTGACAGGGGTGGTGTAGAGACAGATACATTAGGGACATTTAAGGTGATCGGGGGTAAGTGGGGGGTGTGTGGAACATCCTGCCAGGGGTGTATAGAGACAGAAAAATTAGGGACATTTAAGGTGATCAGGGGTAAGTGGGGGATGTGTGGAACGTCCTGCCAGGGGTGGTGTGGAGACAGATACATTAGGGACATTTAAGGTGATCGGGGGTAAGTGGTGGGTGTGTGGAACGTCCTGCCAGGGGTGGTGTAGAGACAGATACATTAGGGACATTTAAGGTGATCGGGGGTAAGTGGTGGGTGTGTGGAACATCCTGCCAGGGGTGGTGTAGAGACAGATACATTAGGGACATTTAAGGTGATGGGGGGTTAAGTGGGGGGTGTGTGGAACATCCTGCCAGGGGTGGTGTGGAGACAGATACATTAGGGACATTTAAGGTGATCAGGGGTAAGTGGGGGGTGTGTGGAACGTTCTGCCATGGGTGGTGTGGAGACAGATACATTAGGGACATTTAAGGTGATCAGGGGTAAGTGGGGGGTGTGTGGAACGTTCTGCCATGGGTGGTGTGGAGACAGATACATTAGGGACATTTAAGGTGATCAGGGGTAAGTGGGGGGTGTGTGGAACGTCCTGCCAGGGGTGGTGTGGAGACAGATACATTAGGGACATTTAAGGTGATCGGGGGTAAGTGGGGGGTGTGTGGAACGTCCTGCCAGGGGTGGTGTGGAGACAGATACATTAGGGACATTTAAGGTGATCGGGGGTAAGTGGGGGGTGTGTGGAACGTCCTGCCAGGGGTGGTGTGGAGACAGATACATTAGGGACATTTAAGGTGATCGGGGGTAAGTGGGGGGTGTGTGGAACATCCTGCCAGGGGTGTATAGAGACAGAAAAATTAGGGACATTTAAGGTGATCAGGGGTAAGTGGGGGATGTGTGGAACGTCCTGCCAGGGGTGGTGTAGAGACAGATACAATAGGGACATTTAAGGTGATCGGGGGTAAGTGGTGGGTGTGGGGAACGTCCTGCCAGGGGTGGTGTAGAGACAGATACATTAGGGACATTTAAGGTGATCGGGGTAAGTGGGGGGTGTGTGGAACGTCCTGCCAGGGGTGGTGTGGAGACAGATACATTAGGGACATTTAAGGTGATTGGGGTAAGTGGGGGGTGTGTGGAACGTCCTGCCAGGGGTGGTGTAGAGACAGATACATTAGGGACATTTAAGGTGATCGGGGTAAGTGGGGGGTGTGTGGAACGTCCTGCCAGGGGAGGTGTAGAGACAGATACATTAGGGACATTTAAGGTGATCGGGGTAAGTGGTGGGTGTGTGGAACGTCCTGCCAGGGGTGGTGTAGATACAGAAAAATTAGGGATATTTAAGGTGATTGGGGGTAAGTGGGAGGGTGTGTGGAACGTCCTGCCAGGGGTTGTGTGGAGACAGATACATTAGGGACATTTAAGGTGATCGGGGGTAAGTGGTGGGTGTGTGGAACGTCCTGCCAGGGGTGGTGTAGAGACAGATACATTAGGGACATTTAAGGTGATGGGGGGGTAAGTGGTGGGTGTGTGGAACGTCCTGCCAGGGGTGGTGTAGAGACAGATACATTAGGGACATTTAAGGTGATCGGGGGTAAGTGGGGGGTGTGTGGAACGTCCTGCCAGGGGTGGTATAGAGACAGATACATTAGGGACATTTAAGGTGATCGGGGTAAGTGGTGGGTGTGTAGAACGTCCTGCCAGGGGTGGTGTAGAGACAGATACATTAGGGACATTTAAGGTGATCGCGGGTAAGTGGTAATAACTGTTCCTGAACCTGGTGGTGTGGGACCTGAGGCTCCTGTACCTCCTTCCCGATGGAATCAGTTCAGAGTTGAAGTTATCCTCACTGGTTCAGGAGCCTGATGGTTGAGGGGTAATAACTGTTCCTGAACCTGGTGGTGTGGGACCTGAGGCTCCTGTACCTCCTTCCCGATGGAATCAGTTCATAGTTGAGGTTATCCTCACTGGTTCAGGAGCCTGATGGTTGAGGGGTTGTAACTGTTCCTGAACCTGGTGGTGTGGGACCTGAAGCTCCTGTACCTCCTTCCTGATGGCAGCAATTAGAAGAGAGCAGGTCCTGGGTGGTGGGGGTCCCTGATGATGGAGGCTGCTTTCCTTTGACAACGCTCTATGTAGATGTGCTCAGTGGTGGGGAGGGCTTTCCTCGTCATAGATTGGGCTGTATCCACTACTGTCTGTAGGATTTTCTATACAAGGACATTGGTGTTTCCATCCCAGGCTGAGATGCAGCCGGTCAATATGCTCTCCACCACACAGCCACAGAAATATGTCCACGTTTTAGGGGTTGCAGCAAGTATGGGCGCAGATGTGTTTTATCATTGCCGTTTACCGTACACAATGCAGGGTGTCGTACAACCTGTACGACGTGGAGATCGAGGGAATATCCGGACACTCAGCCCGTTTGAGAAGTAAATGACTTTTGGTTAAGAGTGTTCATGGTTATATTGAAAGCTCCCTGTCTGAAGTGAAAGACCCTTTGGCTGTGCTGATGGGACGGTGGAGAGGTCCCGACACACCTGTCCGGGACATGGGGACGGAGCACCAGGATACTCTCAAAGGGCTGAATGGCCTCCTCTTGCGCTGCAGCAACTTTCCACCGGGGCTGCTCCTGATTTCCGACTGGCTCCCGGGAACGCCACGGCAGAGGGACTGGGCAGTGAGGAAGAGGTGGGGAATGTCTGGCACAGGCTGTGGGAGAGGGGGCGTGGATGGTGGTGGGGTGGGGGGGGGGGACTGTGTAATAGGAGTGGTTAAACACGCCTCAGGGACCTGTGACCAGTTAATACCATTCTGTGCAAATGTTTCAACACATAAGAATTGAAAATACACGTGGACTAAGATGTTAACTGGCCTGTGCTATCGTCAGTTGATCTGCCGCCTGTCCTCAGCCCGCTCATGATCAAGACTCCCTCGAGGTGGTGGACCAGCACCCCCTCCCACTGACGAGCTTAACAACTGGGCATCTGCCTCTATCAGAGTTGCTGGTCGCTTCCATCCAACAGATCGCCTACTCTTCAGGTGTCTGTGCAGCTACTGAAGAGTTTACAAAAGATGGAGACACTGTCTGACTATCTGCCCCTCTGGATGTACTTGGTCCACACCCATGATGATCCTCCCTCTGCTGCCTCAGCTACAGCCCTGCTGGTCGACTTGACCTCTCTTCCAGTGAAGCCACGCAGCCGCTTCTGGAGAGTGAACACAATCAAATTTCCTGACGTGTGTGAGTGATGATAAACCTGATTCTGATCTGGGTCTCTATTGTGGACTGAGAGTGGGAAGGGGGCAGGGAGAGGGGGATCATGGTTGGGAAAAGGGGAAGGGAGAGGGGAGGGAGCGGGAAGCACCAGAGAGACATTCTGTAATGATCAATAAACCAATTGTTTGGAATCAAATGACCTTGCCTGATGTCTCAGGGCTGGGTGTGTCTGTACCCGCCCCTGACACTCCTTCTCTGCCCCCTGTCCCACACCCCTCCCACGGCGCTCCACCCTCACCATTCCCAACACCCTTTGCTCCCGCCAGATATACAAACTCGCTCTCCGCTCCACGTTGACAGATACAGGACTGTGTAGTAGAAGTCTTAGGCACCTTTGCTGACAGATCAATCGAAAATGTTCAGTAGAAGCTGGTTCTCTCAGAAATGTGCAGTGGGGAAAGTTACCGTTTTCTCCACTTCTGATCTGTCTGACCCACATTCGTCCCCCATCCCTTGCCAGTACGGCAGCTTCCCCAGCATTCCAGATAACACAGGGAGAAGCCATTCAGCCCGTCCGACTCTCTGTTGGCCCACATGTTAATCGCAGCCTCCCTCATTTTTCCCTTAACCTGTTATGGGGTTAATTTACAGTGGCTAATTCACCAATCAATGCTGGGAAAACAGAGCACTGGTGGGGGGGGGAGACAGGGAGAACGTGCAAATCCACACACACACACACACACACACACACAGACAGAGACACACACACACACACCCTCACACAGACAGAGACACACTCTCACATAGACACAGACATACACACGCACACTCACTCACGGCCACACACACACAGACACACACACTCACACTCACTCACGGCCACACACACTCACACAGACACACAGACACTCACACACACACACATACATACACACGCACTCACACTCACTCACGGCCACACACACACAGACACAGACACACACACACATTCACACACACACAAACACAGACACAGACATACACACACACGCACACACTCACTCACTCACACACTCACATGCACACACACACTCACAGTGCTGAACGTCAGGATTGAACCTGGCTCTCTGATCCTGGGAAGGTGCAGGTTTGTCCTTGTCCCGAAAAGACCCAGGACCTGGCAAATGGTAGCAGATGCCCCTCATTGCCATTGCCTCCTCCCTGATGTTAGAGACGTTACCCCCCCCTGCCCCCCAGGGGAAGGGAGGGGCCCCTCCAGGACCGTACCTGTTTCCAGCTGTGTGCCCTTGGTGCAGGCGACCACAGCCCCCATGCTGGGCTGGGAGGTCATCCCCGACATGGAGTCTACGGCGACGTCCACCACATCTGCTCCCGCCTCGGCCGCTGCCAGCATGGCGGCCACGCCCGCCCCGGCCGTGTCGTGTGTGTGGATGTGCAGCGGCATGTCCGGGAAGCGGTCCCGTAGCGCTCGCACCAGCAGCTTGGCCGAGTTCGGCTTCAGCAGCCCCGCCATGTCCTGCAAGACACAAACCGCGGCAGAGGTTAGCAGGGAAGCGAGGTGTGGCGGTGATGCAGAGGGTCCTCCTGCCCCCTCAGCAGCAAGGACTAGAGTTATTGCCCCCTACTTATCCTTAACTGACCCCGCTGAAGAAAACGGGGGATGTGTCAGCTTTGAACAAGGGAGTGGGCAGCAAGGGTTGGAGGGGATCAGAGGGCAGTTTGGGGAGACAAATCAAAAATACTAGAGATTCTGCAGATGCTGGAAATCCAGAGCAACACATGCAAAATGCTGGAGAACCACAGACAGAGCTGAGGCCAGAGACCATTGACCACAGACCATAGAGCTGAGGCCAGAGACCATTGACCACGACAGTAGAGCTGAGGCCAGAGACGATTGACCACGACAGTAGAGCTGAGGCCAGAGACCATTGACCACGACCGTAGAGCTGAGGCCAGAGACCATTGACCGCGACCGTAGAGCTGAGGCCAGAGACCATTGACCACGGACCGTAGAGCTGAGGCCAGAGACCATTGACCACAACCGTAGAGCTGAGGCCAGAGACCATTGACCACAACCGTAGAGCTGAGGCCAGAGACCATTGACCACAGACCGTAGAGCTGAGGCCAGAGACCATTAACCACAACCGTAGAGCTGAGGCCAGAGACCATTGACCGCGACCGTAGAGCTGAGGCCAGAGACCATTGACCACGGACCGTAGAGCTGAGGCCAGCGACCATTGACCACAGACCGAAAAGCTGAGGCCAGAGACCATTGACCACAGACCGTAGAGCTGAGGCTAGAGACCATTGACCACGACCGTAGAGCTGAGGCCAGAGACCATTGACCGCGACCGTAGAGCTGAGGCCAGAGACCATTGACCATGGACCGTAGAGCTGAGGCCAGCGACCATTGACCACAGACCGAAAAGCTGAGGCCAGAGACCATTGACCATGGACCGTAGAGCTGAGGCCAGAGACCATTAACCACAGACCGTAGAGCTTAGGCCAGAGATCATTGACCACGACCGTAGAGCTGAGGCCAGAGACCATTGACCACGACCGTAGAGCTGAGGCCAGAGACCATTGACCAGAGACCGTAGAGCTTTGGCCAGAGACCATTGACCACGACCGAAAAGCTGAGGCCAGAGACCATTGACCACGACCGTAGAGCTTTGGCCAGAGACCATTGACCACGACCGAAAAGCTGAGGCCAGAGACCATTGACCACAGACCGTAGAGCTGAGGCCAGAGACCATTGACCACGACCGTAGAGCTGAGACCAGAGACCATTGACCACAGACCGTAGAGCTGAGGCCAGAGCCCATTGACCACGACTGTAGAGCTGAGGCCAGAGACCATTGACCACAGACCGTAGAGCTTAGGCCAGAGATCATTGACCACGACCGTAGAGCTGAGGCCAGAGACCATTGACCGCGACCGTAGAGCTGAGGCCAGAGACCATTGACCACGACCGAAAAGCTGAGGCCAGAGACCATTGACCACAGACCATAGAGCTGCAGCCAGAGACCATTGACCACAGACCATAGAGCTGCGGCCAGAGACCATTGACCACGACCGAAAAGCTGAGGCCAGAGACCATTGACCACGACCGAAAAGCTGAGGCCAGAGACCATTGACCACGACCGAAAAGCTGAGGCCAGAGACCATTGATCACAGACCATAGAGCTGCAGCCAGAGACCATTGATCACAGACCATAGAGCTGCAGCCAGAGACCATTGACCACGACCGAAAAGCTGAGGCCAGAGACCATTGACCACGACCGAAAAGCTGAGGCCAGAGACCATTGACCACGACCGAAAAGCTGAGGCCAGAGACCATTGATCACAGACCATAGAGCTGCAGCCAGAGACCATTGACCACGACTGTAGAGCTGAGGCCAGAGACCATGGACTACCCACTTATCTTACCCATCATCTGAACGTGAGGAATGGAGAGTTGATGATTGGGGTCGTGTCTCTGCATCAGGGCGGACCTGCCTTTCTGTCAATAGCTGGGGCTGTGTGCTTTGGGAATGGCCAACCCACGGTAAGCATGGAGCAAGTAGTCCATTCGCACATTAAATTCCTGCCTGCTTCTGTCTAATTTTAACTAAAACCAGGATGAGGGAACATACCGTTCCTGCTCCAGCCACTCTGCGTTGGCTTCCTGAATCCTTTAGAATTGTTTCTCAAGTTCACCTGCTTGTTTTTAAAGCTCGCAATGGTGTGGGACCTTGACTGCTTTTAGGTTGTGACCCTGCTCGAGCACTCTCTCAAGTCTGCTTCCAGCAGTCTCCTTCATCTGCCTCAAAAGACAACTGTCCGGTCAGCTTTGTTGAACTAGACTACTAAATCCTCATGGAGGGATTGGGAGTGGGCAGTTTCAAATTCCTGGGTGTCAAGATCTCTCAGGATCTAACCCGGTCCCAACATATCGATGCAGTTATAAAGAAGGCAAGACAGCGTCTATTGTTCATTAGGAGTTTGAAGAGATTTGTCGTGTCAACAAATACACTCAAAAACTTCTATAGTGTACCGTGGACAGCTTTCTGACAGACTGCATCACTGTCTGGTACGGAGAGGCTACTGCATTCTGACAGGCTGCATCACTGTCTGGTACGGAGGGGCTACTGCATTCTGACAGGCTGCATCACTGACTGGTACGGAGGGGCTTCTGCATTCTGACAGACTGCATCACTGTCTGGTAAGGAGGGGTTACTGCATTCTGACAGGCTGCATCACTGTCTGGTATCGAGGGGCTACTGCATTCTGACAGGCTGCATCACTGTCTGGTACGGAGGGGCTACTACATTCTGACAGGCTGCATCACTGTCTGGTATGGAGGGGCTACTGCATTCTGACAGGCTGCATCACTGTCTGGTATGGAGGGGCTACTGCATTCTGACAGGCTGCATCACTGTCTGGTATGGAGGGTCTACTGCATTCTGACAGGCTGCATCACTGTCAGGTACGGAGGGGCTACTGCATTCTGACAAGCTGCGTCACTGTCTGGTACGGAGGGGCTACTGCATTCTGACAGGCTGCATCACTGTCTGGTATGGAGGGGCTACTGCATTCTGACAGGCTGCATCACTGCCTGGTATGGAGGGCTACTGCATTCTGACAGACTACGTCACTGTCTGGTACGGAGGGGCTACTGCATTCTGACACACTACGTCACTGTCTGGTACGGAGGGGCTACTGCATTCTGACAGGCTGCATCACTGTCTGGTAAGTAGGGGCTACTGCATTCTGACAGGCTGCATCTCTGTCTGGTACGGAGGGGCTACTGCATTCTGACAGGCTGCGTCACTGCCTGGTATGGAGGGGCTACTGCATTCTGACAGACTACGTCACTGTCTGGTGCGGAGGGGCTACTGCATTCTGACAGGCTGCATCACTGTCTGGTATGGAGGGGCTACTGCATTCTGACAGGCTGCATCAAGGTCTGGTATGGAGGGGCTACTGCATTCTGACAGGCTGCGTCACTGGCTGGTATGGAGGGGCTACTGCATTCTGACAGGCTGCGTCACTGTCTGGTACGGAGGGGCTACTGCATTCTGACAGGCTGCGTCACTGTCTGGTGTGGAGGGGTTACTGCATTCTGACAGGCTGCATCACTGTCTGGTACGGAGCGGCTACTGCATTCTGACAGGCTGCGTCACTGTCTGGTGTGGAGGGGCAACTGAATTCTGACAGGCTGCATCACTGTCTGGTATGGAGGGGCTACTGCATTCTGACAGGCTGCATCACTGTCTGGTACGGAGGGGCTACTGCATTCTGACAGACTACGTCACTGTCTGGTACGGAGGGGCAACTGAATTCTGACAGGCTGCATCACTGTCTGGTACGGAGGGGCTACTGCATTCTGACAGACTACGTCACTGTCTGGTACGGAGGGGCTACTGCATTCTGACAGACTGCATCACTGTCTGGTACGGAGGGGCTACTGCATTCTGACAGACTACGTCACTGTCTGGTACGGAGGGGCTACTGCATTCTGACAGACTGCATCACTGTCTGGTATGGAGGGGCTACTGCATTCAGACCGGCTGCATCACTGTCTGGTATGGAGGGGCTACTGCATTCTGACAGGCTGCATCACTGTCAGGTATGGAGGGGCTACTGCATTCTGACAGGCTGCATCACTGTCTGGTACGGAGGGGCTACTGCATTCTGACAGGCTGCATCACTGTCAGGTATGGAGGGGCTACTGCATTCTGACAGACTGCATCACAGTCTGGAATGGAGGGGCTACTGCATTCTGACAGGCTGCGTCACAGTCTGGTATGGAGGGGCTACTGCATTCTGACAGACTGCATCACTGTCTGGTATGGAGGGGCTACTGCATTCTGACAGGCTGCATCACTGTCTAGTATGGAGGGGCTACTGCATTCTGACAGGCTGCATCACTGTCTGGTACGGAGGGGCTACTGAATTCTGACAGGCTGCGTCACTGTCTGGTACGGAGGGGCTACTGCATTCTGACAGGCTGCGTCACTGTCTGGTATGGAGGGGTTACTGCATTCTGACAGGCTGCATCACTGTCTGGTACAGAGGGGCTACTGCATTCTGACAGGCTGCATCTCTGTCTGGTATGGAGGGGCTACGGCATTCTGATAGGATGCATCTCGGTCTGGTGTGGAGGGGCTACTGCATTCTGACAGACTGCATCACTGTCTGGTACGGAGGGGCTACTGCATTCTGACAGGCTGCGTCACTGTCTGGTACGGAGGGGCTACTGCATTCTGACAGGCTGCGTCCCTGTCTGGTATGGAGGGGTTACTGCATTCTGACAGGCTGCATCACTGTCTGGTACAGAGGGGCTACTGCATTCTGACAGGCTGCATCTCTGTCTGGTATGGAGGGGCTACTGCATTCTGACAGGCTGCATCTCTGTCTGGTACGGAGGGGCTACTGCATTCTGACAGGCTGCGTCACTGTCTGGTATGGAGGGGCTACTGCATTCTGACAGGCTGCGTCACTGTCTGGTATGGAGGGGCTACGGCATTCTGACCGGCTGCACCAATGTCTGGTGTGGAGGGGCTACTGCATTCTGACAGACTGCATCACTGTCTGGTACGGAGGGGCTAATGCATTCTGACAGGCTGCGTCACTGTCTGGTGTGAATGGGCAACTGCATTCTGAGAGGCTGCATCACTGTCTGGTACGGAGGGGCTACTGCATTCTGACAGGCTGCGTCACTGTCTGGTACGGAGGGGTTACTGCATTCTGACAGGCTGTGTCACTGTCTGGTACGGAGGGGCTACTGCATTCTGACAGGCTGCATCACTGTCTGGTATGGAGGGGCTACTGCATTCTGACAGGCTGCGTCACTGCCTGGTATGGAGGGGCTACTGCATTCTGACAGACTACGTCACTGTCTGGTGCGGAGGGGCTACTGCATTCTGACAGGCTGCATCACTGTCTGGTATGTAGGGGCTACTGCATTCTGACAGGCTGCATCAAGGTCTGGTATGGAGGGGCTACTGCATTCTGACAGGCTGCATCACTGTCTGGTACGGAGGGGCTACTGCATTCTGACAGGCTGCGTCACTGGCTGGTACGGAGGGGCTACTGCATTCTGACAGGCTGCGTCACTGTCTGGTACGGAGGGGCTACTGCATTCTGACAGGCTGCGTCACTGTCTGGTACGGAGCGGCTACTGCATTCTGACAGGCTGCGTCACTGTCTGGTGTGGAGGGGCAACTGAATTCTGACAGGCTGCATCACTGTCTGGTATGGAGGGGCTACTGCATTTTCACAGGCTGCATCACTGTCTGGTACAGAGGGGCTACTGCATTCTGACAGACTACGTCACTGTCTGGTACGGAGGGGCAACTGAATTCTGACAGGCTGCATCACTGTCTGGTACGGAGGGGCTACTGCATTCTGACAGACTACGTCACTGTCTGGTACGGAGGGGCTACTGCATTCTGACAGACTGCATCACTGTCTGGTACGGAGGGGCTACTGCATTCTGACAGACTACGTCACTGTCTGGTACGGAGGGGCTACTGCATTCTGACAGACTGCATCACTGTCTGGTATGGAGGGGCTACTGCATTCTGACAGGCTGCATCACTGTCAGGTATGGAGCGGCTACTGCATTCTGACAGGCTGCGTCACAGTCTGGTATGGAGGGGCTACTGCATTCTGACCGGCTGCGTCACAGTCTGGTATGGAGGGGCTACTGCATTCTGACAGACTGCATCACTGTCTGGTATGGAGGGGCTACTGCATTCTGACAGGCTGCATCACTGTCTAGTATGGAGGGGCTACTGCATTCTGACAGGCTGCGTCACAGTCTGGTATGGAGGGGCTACTGCATTCTGACAGGCTGCATAACTGTCTGGTACGGAGGGGCTACTGCATTCTGACAGGCTGCGTCACTGTCTGGTACGGAGGGGCTACTGCATTCTGACAGGCTGCGCCACTGTCTGGTAAGGAGGCGCTACTGCATTCTGACAGGCTGCATCACTGTCTGGTACGGAGGGGCTACTGCATTCTGACAGGCTGCGTCACTGTCTGGTACGGAGGGGCTACTGCATTCTGACAGGCTGCATCACTGTCTGGTACAGAGGGGCTACTGCATTCTGACAGGCTGCATCTCTGTCTGGTACGGAGGGTCTACTGCATTCTGACAGGCTGCATCTCTGTCTGGTGTGGAGGGGCTACTGCATTCTGACAGGCTGCGTCACTGTCTGGAACGGAGGGGCTACTGCATTCTGACAGGCTGCGTCCCTGTCTGGTATGGAGGGGTTACTGCATTCTGACAGGCTGCATCACTGTCTGGTACAGAGGGGCTACTGCATTCTGACAGGCTGCATCTCTGTCTGGTATGGAGGGGCTACTGCATTCTGACAGGCTGCGTCACTGTCTGGTATGGAGGGGCTACTGCATTCTGACAGGCTGCATCACTGTCTGGTACGGAGGGGTTACTGCATTCTGACAGGCTGCGTCACTGTCTGGTATGGAGGGGCTACGGCATTCTGACAGGCTGCATCACTGTCTGGTATAGAGGGGGTACTGCATTCTGACAGACTGCATCACTGTCTGGTACGGAGGGGCTACTGCATTCTGACAGGCTGCATCACTGTCTGGTACAGAGGGGCTACTGCATTCTGACAGGCTGCATCACTGTCTGGTATGGGGGTGTTACTGCATTCTGACAGACTGCATCACTGTCTGGTACGGAGGGGCTACTGCATTCTGACAGGCTGTGTCACTGTCTGGTATGGAGGGGCTACTGCATTCTGACAGGCTGCATCACTGTCTGGTATGGAGGGGCTACTGCATTCTGACAGGCTGCATCACTGTCTGGTACGGAGGGGCTACTGCATTCTGACAGACTGCATCACTGTCTGGTACGGAGGGGCTACTGCATTCTGACAGGCTGCATCACTGTCTGGTACGGAGGGGCTACTGCATTCTGACAGGCTGCATCACTGTCTGGTATGGAGGGGTTACTGCATTCTGACAGGCTGCATCACTGTCTGGTATGGAGGGGTTACTGCATTCTGACAGGCTGCATCACTGTCTGGTATGGAGGGGCTAGTGCATTCTGACAGGCTGCGTCACTGTCTGTGATGGAGGGGCAACTGCATTCTGACCGATTGCATCACTGTCTGGTACAGAGGGGCTACTGCATTCTGACAGGCTGCATCACTGGTACGGAGGGGCTACTGCATTCTGACAGACTGCATCACTGTCTGTTATGGAGGGGCTACTGCATTCTGACAGGCTGCCTCACTGTCTGGTATGGATGGGCTACTGCATTCTGACAGGCTGTGTCACTGTCTGGTACGGAGGCACCACTATAGGAAACATCCTCTCCACATCCACTCTATCTGTGTCCTCTGGTCCTAGACTCCCCCACTATAAGAAACATCCTCTCCACATCCACTCTGTCAGTGTCCTCTGGTCCGAGACTCCCCCACTATAGGAAACATCCTCTCCACATCCACTCTATCTGTGGCCTCTGGTCCCAGACACCCCCACTATAGGAAACATCGTCTCCACATCCACTCTAGCTGTGTCCTCTGGTCCTTGACTCCCCCGCTATAGGAAACATCCTCTCCACATCCACTCTATCTGTGTCCTCTGGTCCTAGACTCCCCCACTATAGGAAACATCCTCTCCACATCCACTCTGTCTGTGTCCTCTGGTCCTAGACTCCCTCACTATAGGAAACATCCTCTCCACATCCACTCAATCTGTGTCCTCTAGTCCTAGACTCCCCCACTACAGGAAACATCCTCTCCACATCCACTCTATCTGTGTCCTCTGGTCCTAGACTCCCCCACTATAGGAAACATCCTCTCCATATCCACTGTATCTGTGTCCTCTGGTCCTAGACTCCCCCAATATAGGAAACATCCTCTCCACATCCACTCTATCTGTGTCCTCTATTCCTAGACTCCCCCACTATAGGAAACATCCTCTCCACATCCACTCAATCAGTGTCCTCTAGTCCTAGACTCCCCCACTACAGGAAACATCCTCTCCACATCCACTCTGTCTGAGTCCCGTGGTCCTATACTCCCCCACTATAGGAAACATCCTCTCCACATCCACTCTATCTGTGCCCTCTGGTCCCAGACTCCCCCACTATAGGAAGCATCCTCTCCACATCCACTCTATCTCTGTCCTCTGGTCCTAGACTCCCCCATTATAGGAAACATCGTCTCCACATCCACTCTATCTGTGTCCTCTGGTCCTAGACTCCCCCACTATAAGAAACTTCCTCTCCACATCCACTCTATCTGTGTCCTCTGGTCCTAGACTCCCCCACTATAGGTAACATCCTCTCCACGTCCACTCTATCTGTTTCCTCTGGTCCTAGACTCCCCGACTATAGGAAACATCCTCTCCACATCCACTCTATCTGTGTCCTCTGGTCCCAGACTCCCCCACTATAGGAAACGTCCTCTCCACATCCACTCTATCTGCGTCCTCTGGTCCTAGACTCCCCCACTATAGGAAACATCCTCTCCACATCCACTCTGTCTGTGTCCTCTAGTCCTAGACTCCCCCACTATTGGAAACATCCTCTCCACATCCACTCAATCTGTGTCCTCTAGTCCTAGACTCCCCCACTACAGGAAACATCCTCTCCACATCCACTCTATCTGTGTCCTCTGGTCCTAGACTCCCCCACTATAGGAAACATCCTCTCCATATCCACTGTATCTGTGTCCTCTGGTCCTAGACTCCCCCAATATAGGAAACATCCTCTCCACATCCACTCTATCTGTGTCCTCTATTCCTAGACTCCCCCACTATAGGAAACATCCTCTCCACATCCACTCAATCAGTGTCCTCTAGTCCTAGACTCCCCCACTACAGGAAACATCCTCTCCACATCCACTCTATCTGTGTCCTTTGGTCTCAGTCTCCCCCAGTATAGGAAACATCCTCTCCACATCCACTCTATCAGTGTCCTCTTGTCCTAGACTCCCCCACTACAGGAAACATCCTCTCCACATCCACTCTATCTGTGTCCTCTGGTCCTAGACTCCGCCACTATAGGAAACATCCTCTCCACATCCACTCTATCTGTGTCTTCTGGTCTTAGACTCCCCCACTATAGGAAACATCCTCTCCACATCCACTCTATCTGTGTCCTCTGGTCCTAGACTCCCCCACTATAGGAAACATCCTCTCCACATCCACTCTGTCTGTGTCCTCTGGTCCTAGACTCCCTCACTATAGGAAACATCCTCTCCACATCCACTCTATCTGTGTCCTCTGGTCCTAGACTCCCCCACTATAGGAAACATCCTCTCCACGTCCACTCTATCTGTGTCCTCTGGTCCTAGACTCCCCCACTATAGGAAACATCCTCTTCACATCCACTCTATCTGAGTCCCGTGGTCCTAGACTCCCCCACTATAGGAAACATCCTCTCCACATCCACTCTATCTGTGTCCTCTGGTCCTAGACTCCCCCATTATAGGAAACATCGTCTCCACATCCACTCTATCTGTGCCCTCTGGTCCCAGACGCCCCCACTATAGGAAGCATCCTCTCCACATCCACTCTATCTGTGTCCTCTGGTCCTAGACTCCCCCATTATAGGAAACATCGTCTCCACATCCACTCTATCTGTGTCCTCTGGTCCTAGACTCCCCCACTATAAGAAACTTCCTCTCCACATCCACTCTATCTGTGTCCTCTGGTCCTAGACTCCCCCACTATAGGTAACATCCTCTCCACGTCCACTCTATCTGTTTCCTCTGGTCCTAGACTCCCCCACTATAGGAAACATCCTCTCCACATCCACTCTATCTGTGTCCTCTGGTCCCAGACTCCCCCACTATAGGAAACGTCCTCTCCACATCCACTCTATCTGCGTCCTCTGGTCCTAGACTCCCCCACTATAGGAAACATCCTCTCCACATCCACTCTGTATGTGTCCTCCAGTCCTAGACTCCCCCACTATAGGAAACATCCTCTCCACATCCACTCAATCTGTGTCCTCTAGTCCTAGACTCCCCCACTACAGGAAACATCCTCTCCACATCCACTCTATCTGTGTCCTCTGGTCCTAGACTCCCCCACTATAGGAAACATCCTCTCCATATCCACTGTATTTGTGTCCTCTGGTCCTAGACTCCCCCAATATAGGAAACATCCTCTCCACATCCACTCTATCTGTGTCCTCTATTCCTAGACTCCCCCACTATAGGAAACATCCTCTCCACATCCACTCAATCTGTGTCCTCTAGTCCTAGACACCCCCACTACAGGAAACATCCTCTCCACATCCACTCTATCTGTGTCCTTTGGTCTCAGTCTCCCCCAGTATAGGAAACATCCTCTCCACATCCACTCTATCTGTGTCCTCTTGTCCTAGACTCCCCCACTACAGGAAACATCCTCTCCACATCCACTCTATCTGTGTCCTCTGGTCCTAGACTCCGCCACTATAGGAAACATCCTCTCCACATCCACTCTATCTGTGTCTTCTGGTCATAGACTCCCCCACTATAGGAAACATCCTCTCCACATCCACTCTATCTGTGTCCTCTGGTCCTAGACTCCCCCACTATAGGAAACATCATCTCCACATCCACTCAATCAGTGTCCTCTAGTGTTAGACTTCCCCACTACAGGAAACATCCTCTCCACATCCACTCTATCTGTGTCCTTTGGTCTCAGTCTCCCCCACTATAGGAAACATCCTCTCCACGTCCACTCTATCTGTGTCCTCTGGTCCTAGACTCCCCCACAATAGGAAACATCCTCTCCACATCCACTCTATCTGTGTCCTCTGGTCCCAGACTCCCCCACTATAGGAAACGTCCTCTCCACATCCACTCTATCTGCGTCCTCTGGTCCTAGACTCCCCCACTATAGGAAACATCCTCTCCACATCCACTCTATCTGTGTCCTCTAGTCCTAGACTCCCCCACTACAGGAAACATCCTCTCCACATCCACTCTATCTGTGTCCTCTGGTCCAAGACTCCCCCACTATAGGAAACAGCCTCTCCACATCCACTCTATCTGTGTCCTCTGGTCCTAGACTCCCCCACTATAAGAAACTTCCTCTCCACATCCACTCTATCTGTGTCCTCTGGTCCTAGACTGCCACACTATAGGAAACAGCCTCTCCACATCCACTCTATCTGTCTCCTCTGGTCCTAGACTCCCCCACTATAGGAAACATCCTCTCCACATCCACTCTATCTGTGTGCTCTGGTCCTAGACTCCCCCACTATAGGAAACATCCTCTCCACATCCACTCTATCTGTGTCCTCTGGTCCCAGACTCCCCTACTATACGAAACGTCCTCTCCACATCCACTCTATCTGCGTCCTCTGGTCCTAGACTCCCCCAATATAGGAAACATCCTCTCCACTCTATCTGTGTCCTCTGGTCCTAGCCTTCCCCACAATAGGAAACATCCTCTCCACATCCACTCTATCTGTGTCTTCTGGTCATAGACTCCCCCACTATAGGAAACATCCTCTCCACATCCACTCTATCTGTGTCCTCTGGTCCTAGACTCCCCCACTATAGGAAACATCATCTCCACATCCACTCAATCAGTGTCCTCTAGTGTTAGACTTCCCCACTACAGGAAACATCCTCTCCACATCCACTCTATCTGTGTCCTTTGGTCTCAGTCTCCCCCACTATAGGAAACATCCTCTCCACGTCCACTCTATCTGTGTCCTCTGGTCCTAGACTCCCCCACAATAGGAAACATCCTCTCCACATCCACTCTATCTGTGTCCTCTGGTCCCAGACTCCCCCACTATAGGAAACGTCCTCTCCACATCCACTCTATCTGCGTCCTCTGGTCCTAGACTCCCCCACTATAGGAAACATCCTCTCCACATCCACTCTATCTGTGTCCTCTAGTCCTAGACTCCCCCACTACAGGAAACATCCTCTCCACATCCACTCTATCTGTGTCCTCTGGTCCAAGACTCCCCCACTATAGGAAACAGCCTCTCCACATCCACTCTATCTGTGTCCTCTGGTCCTAGACTCCCCCACTATAAGAAACTTCCTCTCCACATCCACTCTATCTGTGTCCTCTGGTCCTAGACTGCCACACTATAGGAAACAGCCTCTCCACATCCACTCTATCTGTCTCCTCTGGTCCTAGACTCCCCCACTATAGGAAACATCCTCTCCACATCCACTCTATCTGTGTGCTCTGGTCCTAGACTCCCCCACTATAGGAAACATCCTCTCCACATCCACTCTATCTGTGTCCTCTGGTCCCAGACTCCCCTACTATACGAAACGTCCTCTCCACATCCACTCTATCTGCGTCCTCTGGTCCTAGACTCCCCCAATATAGGAAACATCCTCTCCACTCTATCTGTGTCCTCTGGTCCTAGCCTTCCCCACAATAGGAAACATCCTCTCCACATCCACTCTATCTGTGTCCTCTGGTCCTAGACTCCCCCACTATTGGAAACATCCTCTCCACATCCACTCTGTCTGTGTCCTCTGGTCCTAGACTCCCCCACTATAGGAAACATCCTCTCCACATCCACTCTATCTGTGTCCTCTGGACCCAGACTCCCCCACTATAGGAAACATCCGCTCCACATCCACTCTACCTGTGTCCTCCGGTCCTAGACTCCCCCACTATAAGAAACTTCCTCTCCACATCCACTTTATCTGTGTCCTCTGGTCCTAGACTCCCCCACTATAGGTAACATCCTCTCCACGTCCACTCTATCTGTTTCCTCTGGTCCTAGACTCCCCCACTATAGGAAACATCCTCTCCACATCCACTCTATCTGTGTCCTCTGGTCCCAGACTCCCCCACTATAGGAAACGTCCTCTCCACATCCACTCTATCTGTGTCCTCTGGTCCCAGACTCCCCCACTATAGGAAACGTCCTCTCCACATCCACTCTATCTGCGTCCTCTGGTCCTAGACTCCCCCACTATAGGAAACATCCTCTCCACATCCACTCAATCTGTGTCCTCTAGTCCTAGACTCCCACACTACAGGAAACATCCTCTCCACATCCACTCTATCTGTGTCCTCTGGTCCAAGACTCCCCCACTATAGGAAACATCCTCTCCACATCCACTCTATCTGTGTCCTCTGGTCCTAGACTCCCCCACTATAGGAAACGTCCTCTCCACATCCACTCTATCTGTGTCCTCTGGTCCTAGACTCCCCCAATATAGGAAACATCCTCTCCACTCTATCTGTGTCCTCTGGTCCTAGACTTCCCCACAATAGGAAACATCCTCTCCACATCCACTCTATCTGTGTCCTCTGGTCCTAGACTCCCCCACAATAGGAAACATCCTCTCCACATCCACTCTATCTGTGTCCTCTGGTCCCAGACTCCCCCACTATAGGAAACGTCCTCTCCACATCCACTCTATCTGCGTCCTCTGGTCCTAGACTCCCCCACTATAGGAAACATCCTCTCCACATCCACTCTATCTGTGTCCT
This sequence comes from Hypanus sabinus, assembly GCF_030144855.1. Lineage (NCBI taxonomy): Eukaryota > Metazoa > Chordata > Chondrichthyes > Myliobatiformes > Dasyatidae > Hypanus > Hypanus sabinus. The sequence continues at coordinate 1,740,624 of NC_082736.1, forward strand.
CTAGTCCTAGACTCCCCCACTACAGGAAACATCCTCTCCACATCCACTCTATCTGTGTCCTCTGGTCCAAGACTCCCCCACTATAGGAAACAGCCTCTCCACATCCACTCTATCTGTGTCGTCTGGTCCTAGACTCCCCCACTATAAGAAACTTCCTCTCCACATCCACTCTATCTGTGTCCTCTGGTCCTAGACTGCCACACTATAGGAAACAGCCTCTCCACATCCACTCTATCTGTCTCCTCTGGTCCTAGACTCCCCCACTATAGGAAACATCCTCTCCACATCCACTCTATCTGTGTGCTCTGGTCCTAGACTCCCCCACTATAGGAAACATCCTCTCCACATCCACTCTATCTGTGTCCTCTGGTCCCAGACTCCCCTACTATACGAAACGTCCTCTCCACATCCACTCTATCTGCGTCCTCTGGTCCTAGACTCCCCCAATATAGGAAACATCCTCTCCACTCTATCTGTGTCCTCTGGTCCTAGCCTTCCCCACAATAGGAAACATCCTCTCCACATCCACTCTATCTGTGTCCTCTGGTCCTAGACTCCCCCACTATTGGAAACATCCTCTCCACATCCACTCTGTCTGTGTCCTCTGGTCCTAGACTCCCCCACTATAGGAAACATCCTCTCCACATCCACTCTATCTGTGTCCTCTGGACCCAGACTCCCCCACTATAGGAAACATCCGCTCCACATCCACTCTACCTGTGTCCTCCGGTCCTAGACTCCCCCACTATAAGAAACTTCCTCTCCACATCCACTTTATCTGTGTCCTCTGGTCCTAGACTCCCCCACTATAGGTAACATCCTCTCCACGTCCACTCTATCTGTTTCCTCTGGTCCTAGACTCCCCCACTATAGGAAACATCCTCTCCACATCCACTCTACCTGTGTCCTCCGGTCCTAGACTCCCCCACTATAAGAAACTTCCTCTCCACATCCACTTTATCTGTGTCCTCTGGTCCTAGACTCCCCCACTATAGGAAACATCCTCTCCACGTCCACTCTATCTGTGTCCTCTGGTCATAGACTCCCCCACTATAGGAAGCATCCTCTCCACATCCACTCTATCTGTGTCCTCTGGTCCTAGACTCCCCCATTATAGGAAATATCGTCTCCACATCCACTCTATCTGTGTCCTCTGGTCCTAGACTCCGCCACTATAAGAAACTTCCTCTCCACATCCACTCTATCTGTGTCCTCTGGTCCTAGACTCCCCAACTATAGGTAACATCCTCTCCACGTCCACTCTATCTGTTTCCTCTGGTCCTAGACTCCCCCACTATAGGAAACATACTCTCCACATCCACTCTATCTGTGTCCTCTGGTCCCAGACTCCCCCACTATAGGATAAGTCCTCTCCACATCCACTCTATCTGCGTCCTCTGGTCCTAGACTCCCCCACTATAGAAAACATCCTCTCCCCATCCACTCTGTCTGTGTCCTCTAGTCCTAGTCTCCCCCACTATAGGAAACATCCTCTCCACATCCACTCAATCTGTGTCCTCTAGTCCTAGACTCCCCCACTACAGGAAACATCCTCTCCACATCCACTCTATCTGTGTCCTCTGGTGCTAGACTCCCCCACTATAGGAAACATCCTCTCCACATCCACCAATCTGTGTCCTCTAGTCCTAGACTCCCCCACTACAGGAAACATCCTCTCCACATCCACTCTATCTGTGTCCTTTGGTCTCAGTCTCCCCCAGTATAGGAAACATCCTCTCCACATCCACTCTATCTGTGTCCTCTTGTCCTAGACTCCCCCACTACAGGAAACATCCTCTCCACATCCACTCTATCTGTGTCCTCTGGTCCTAGACTCCGCCACTATAGAAAACATCCTCTCCACATCCACTCTATCTGTGTCCTCTGGTCCTAGACTCCGCCACTATAGGAAACATCCTCTCCACATCCACTCTATCTGTGTCTTCTGGTCTTAGACTCCCCCACTATAGGAAACATCCTCTCCACATCCACTCTATCTGTGTCCTCTGGTCCTAGACTCCCCCACTATAGGAAACATCCTCTCCACATCCACTCTGTCTGTGTCCTCTGGTCCTAGACTCCCTCACTATAGGAAACATCCTCTCCACATCCACTCTATCTGTGTCCTCTGGTCCTAGACTCCCCCACTATAGGAAACATCCTCTCCACGTCCACTCTATCTGTGTCCTCTGGTCCTAGACTCCCCCACTATAGGAAACATCCTCTTCACATCCACTCTATCTGAGTCCCGTGGTCCTAGACTCCCCCACTATAGGAAACATCCTCTCCACATCCACTCTATCTGTGTCCTCTGGTCCTAGACTCCCCCATTATAGGAAACATCGTCTCCACATCCACTCTATCTGTGCCCTCTGGTCCCAGACGCCCCCACTATAGGAAGCATCCTCTCCACATCAACTCTATCTGTGTCCTCTGGTCCTAGACTCCCCCATTATAGGAAACATCGTCTCCACAGCCACTCTATCTGTGTCCTCTGGTCCTAGACTCCCCCACTATAAGAAACTTCCTCTCCACATCCACTCTATCTGTGTCCTCTGGTCCTAGACTCCCCCACTATAGGTAACATCCTCTCCACGTCCACTCTATCTGTTTCCTCTGGTCCTAGACTCCCCCACTATAGGAAACATCCTCTCCACATCCACTCTATCTGTGTCCTCTGGTCCCAGACTCCCCCACTATAGGAAACGTCCTCTCCACATCCACTCTATCTGCGTCCTCTGGTCCTAGACTCCCCCACTATAGGAAACATCCTCTCCACATCCACTCTGTATGTGTCCTCTAGTCCTAGACTCCCCCACTATAGGAAACATCCTCTCCACATCCACTCAATCTGTGTCCTCTAGTCCTAGACTCCCCCACTACAGGAAACATCCTCTCCACATCCACTCTATCTGTGTCCTCTGGTCCTAGACTCCCCCACTATAGGAAACATCCTCTCCATATCCACTGTATCTGTGTCCTCTGGTCCTAGACTCCCCCAATATAGGAAACATCCTCTCCACATCCACTCTATCTGTGTCCTCTGGTCCTAGACTCCCCCACTATTGGAAACATCCTCTCCACATCCACTCTGTCTGTGTCCTCTGGTCCTAGACTCCCCCACTATAGGAAACATCCTCTCCACATCCACTCTATCTGTGTCCTCTGGACCCAGACTCCCCCACTATAGGAAACATCCGCTCCACATCCACTCTACCTGTGTCCTCCGGTCCTAGACTCCCCCACTATAAGAAACTTCCTCTCCACATCCACTTTATCTGTGTCCTCTGGTCCTAGACTCCCCCACTATAGGAAACATCCTCTCCACGTCCACTCTATTTGTGTCCTCTGGTCATAGACTCCCCCACTATAGGAAGCATCCTCTCCACATCCACTCTATCTGTGTCCTCTGGTCCTAGACTCCCCCATTATAGGAAATATCGTCTCCACATCCACTCTATCTGTGTCCTCTGGTCCTAGACTCCGCCACTATAAGAAACTTCCTCTCCACATCCACTCTATCTGTGTCCTCTGGTCCTAGACTCCCCAACTATAGGTAACATCCTCTCCACGTCCACTCTATCTGTTTCCTCTGGTCCTAGACTCCCCCACTATAGGAAACATACTCTCCACATCCACTCTATCTGTGTCCTCTGGTCCCAGACTCCCCCACTATAGGATAAGTCCTCTCCACATCCACTCTATCTGCGTCCTCTGGTCCTAGACTCCCCCACTATAGAAAACATCCTCTCCCCATCCACTCTGTCTGTGTCCTCTAGTCCTAGTCTCCCCCACTATAGGAAACATCCTCTCCACATCCACTCAATCTGTGTCCTCTAGTCCTAGACTCCCCCACTACAGGAAACATCCTCTCCACATCCACTCTATCTGTGTCCTCTGGTGCTAGACTCCCCCACTATAGGAAACATCCTCTCCACATCCACCAATCTGTGTCCTCTAGTCCTAGACTCCCCCACTACAGGAAACATCCTCTCCACATCCACTCTATCTGTGTCCTTTGGTCTCAGTCTCCCCCAGTATAGGAAACATCCTCTCCACATCCACTCTATCTGTGTCCTCTTGTCCTAGACTCCCCCACTACAGGAAACATCCTCTCCACATCCACTCTATCTGTGTCCTCTGGTCCTAGACTCCGCCACTATAGAAAACATCCTCTCCACATCCACTCTATCTGTGTCCTCTGGTCCTAGACTCCGCCACTATAGGAAACATCCTCTCCACATCCACTCTATCTGTGTCTTCTAGTCTTAGACTCCCCCACTATAGGAAACATCCTCTCCACATCCACTCTATCTGTGTCCTCTGGTCCTAGACTCCCCCACTATAGGAAACATCCTCTCCACATCCACTCTGTCTGTGTCCTCTGGTCCTAGACTCCCTCACTATAGGAAACATCCTCTCCACATCCACTCTATCTGTGTCCTCTGGTCCTAGACTCCCCCACTATAGGAAACATCCTCTCCACGTCCACTCTATCTGTGTCCTCTGGTCCTAGACTCCCCCACTATAGGAAACATCCTCTTCACATCCACTCTATCTGAGTCCCGTGGTCCTAGACTCCCCCACTATAGGAAACATCCTCTCCACATCCACTCTATCTGTGTCCTCTGGTCCTAGACTCCCCCATTATAGGAAACATCGTCTCCACATCCACTCTATCTGTGCCCTCTGGTCCCAGACGCCCCCACTATAGGAAGCATCCTCTCCACATCCACTCTATCTGTGTCCTCTGGTCCTAGACTCCCCCATTATAGGAAACATCGTCTCCACAGCCACTCTATCTGTGTCCTCTGGTCCTAGACTCCCCCACTATAAGAAACTTCCTCTCCACATCCACTCTATCTGTGTCCTCTGGTCCTAGACTCCCCCACTATAGGTAACATCCTCTCCACGTCCACTCTATCTGTTTCCTCTGGTCCTAGACTCCCCCACTATAGGAAACATCCTCTCCACATCCACTCTATGTGTGTCCTCTGGTCCCAGACTCCCCCACTATAGGAAACGTCCTCTCCACATCCACTCTATCTGCGTCCTCTGGTCCTAGACTCCCCCACTATAGGAAACATCCTCTCCACATCCACTCTGTATGTGTCCTCTAGTCCTAGACTCCCCCACTATAGGAAACATCCTCTCCACATCCACTCAATCTGTGTCCTCTAGTCCTAGACTCCCCCACTACAGGAAACATCCTCTCCACATCCACTCTATCTGTGTCCTCTGGTCCTAGACTCCCCCACTATAGGAAACATCCTCTCCATATCCACTGTATCTGTGTCCTCTGGTCCTAGACTCCCCCAATATAGGAAACATCCTCTCCACATCCACTCTATCTGTGTCCTCTTGTCCTAGACTCCCCCACTACAGGAAACATCCTCTCCACATCCACTCTATCTGTGTCCTCTGGTCCTAGACTCCCCCACTACAGGAAACATCCTCTCCACATCCACTCTATCTGTGTCCTTTGGTCTCAGTCTCCCCCACTATAGGAAACATCCTCTCCACGTCCACTCTATCTGTGTCCTCTGGTCCTAGACTCCCCCACAATAGGAAACATCCTCTCCACATCCACTCTATCTGTGTCCTCTGGTCCCAGACTCCCCCACTATAGGAAACGTCCTCTCCACATCCACTCTATCTGCGTCCTCTGGTCCTAGACTCCCCCATTATAGGAAACATCGTCTCCACATCCACTCTATCTGTGCCCTCTGGTCCCAGACGCCCCCACTATAGGAAGCATCCTCTCCACATCCACTCTATCTGTGTCCTCTGGTCCTAGACTCCCCCATTATAGGAAACATCGTCTCCACAGCCACTCTATCTGTGTCCTCTGGTCCTAGACTCCCCCACTATAAGAAACTTCCTCTCCACATCCACTCTATCTGTGTCCTCTGGTCCTAGACTCCCCCACTATAGGTAACATCCTCTCCACGTCCACTCTATCTGTTTCCTCTGGTCCTAGACTCCCCCACTATAGGAAACATCCTCTCCACATCCACTCTATCTGTGTCCTCTGGTCCCAGACTCCCCCACTATAGGAAACGTCCTCTCCACATCCACTCTATCTGCGTCCTCTGGTCCTAGACTCCCCCACTATAGGAAACATCCTCTCCACATCCACTCTGTATGTGTCCTCTAGTCCTAGACTCCCCCACTATAGGAAACATCCTCTCCACATCCACTCAATCTGTGTCCTCTAGTCCTAGACTCCCCCACTACAGGAAACATCCTCTCCACATCCACTCTATCTGTGTCCTCTGGTCCTAGACTCCCCCACTATAGGAAACATCCTCTCCATATCCACTGTATCTGTGTCCTCTGGTCCTAGACTCCCCCAATATAGGAAACATCCTCTCCACATCCACTCTATCTGTGTCCTCTTGTCCTAGACTCCCCCACTACAGGAAACATCCTCTCCACATCCACTCTATCTGTGTCCTCTGGTCCTAGACTCCCCCACTACAGGAAACATCCTCTCCACATCCACTCTATCTGTGTCCTTTGGTCTCAGTCTCCCCCACTATAGGAAACATCCTCTCCACGTCCACTCTATCTGTGTCCTCTGGTCCTAGACTCCCCCACAATAGGAAACATCCTCTCCACATCCACTCTATCTGTGTCCTCTGGTCCCAGACTCCCCCACTATAGGAAACGTCCTCTCCACATCCACTCTATCTGCGTCCTCTGGTCCTAGACTCCCCCACTATAGGAAACATCCTCTCCACATCCACTCTATCTGTGTCCTCTAGTCCTAGACTCCCCCACTACAGGAAACATCCTCTCCACATCCACTCTATCTGTGTCCTCTGGTCCAAGACTCCCCCACTATAGGAAACATCCTCTCCACATCCACTCTATCTGTGTCCTCTGGTCCTAGACTCCCCCACTATAAGAAACTTCCTCTCCACATCCACTCTATCTGTGTCCTCTGGTCCTAGACTGCCACACTATAGGAAACAGCCTCTCCACATCCACTCTATCTGTCTCCTCTGGTCCTAGACTCCCCCACTATAGGAAACATCCTCTCCACATCCACTCTATCTGTGTTCTCTGGTCCTAGACTCCCCCACTATAGGAAACATCCTCTCCACATCCACTCTATCTGTGTCCTCTGGTCCCAGACTCCCCTACTATACGAAACGTCCTCTCCACATCCACTCTATCTGCGTCCTCTGGTCCTAGACTCCCCCAATATAGGAAACATCCTCTCCACTCTATCTGTGTCCTCTGGTCCCAGACGCCCCCACTATAGGAAGCATCCTCTCCACATCCACTCTATCTGTGTCCTCTGGTCCTAGACTCCCCCATTATAGGAAACATCGTCTCCACAGCCACTCTATCTGTGTCCTCTGGTCCTAGACTCCCCCACTATAAGAAACTTCCTCTCCACATCCACTCTATCTGTGTCCTCTGGTCCTAGACTCCCCCACTATAGGTAACATCCTCTCCACGTCCACTCTATCTGTTTCCTCTGGTCCTAGACTCCCCCACTATAGGAAACATCCTCTCCACATCCACTCTATCTGTGTCCTCTGGTCCCAGACTCCCCCACTATAGGAAACGTCCTCTCCACATCCACTCTATCTGCGTCCTCTGGTCCTAGACTCCCCCACTATAGGAAACATCCTCTCCACATCCACTCTGTATGTGTCCTCTAGTCCTAGACTCCCCCACTATAGGAAAGATCCTCTCCACATCCACTCAATCTGTGTCCTCTAGTCCTAGACTCCCCCACTACAGGAAACATCCTCTCCACATCCACTCTATCTGTGTCCTCTGGTCCTAGACTCCCCCACTATAGGAAACATCCTCTCCATATCCACTGTATCTGTGTCCTCTGGTCCTAGACTCCCCCAATATAGGAAACATCCTCTCCACATCCACTCTATCTGTGTCCTCTGGTCCTAGACTCCCCCACTATTGGAAACATCCTCTCCACATCCACTCTGTCTGTGTCTGTCCTAGACTCCACATCCACTCTATCTGTGTCCTCTAGTCCTAGACTCCCCCACTATAGGAAACATCCTCTCCACATCCACTCTATCTGTGTCCTCTGGACCCAGACTCCCCCACTATAGGAAACATCCGCTCCACATCCACTCTACCTGTGTCCTCCGGTCCTAGACTCCCCCACTATAAGAAACTTCCTCTCCACATCCACTTTATCTGTGTCCTCTGGTCCTAGACACCCCACTATAGGAAACATCCTCTCCACGTCCACTCTATCTGTGTCCTCTGGTCATAGACTCCCCCACTATAGGAAGCATCCTCTCCACATCCACTCTATCTGTGTCCTCTGGTCCTAGACTCCGCCACTATAAGAAACTTCCTCTCCACATCCACTCTATCTGTGTCCTCTGGTCCTAGACTCCCCAACTATAGGTAACATCCTCTCCACGTCCACTCTATCTGTTTCCTCTGGTCCTAGACTCCCCCACTATAGGAAACATACTCTCCACATCCACTCTATCTGTGTCCTCTGGTCCCAGACTCCCCCACTATAGGATAAGTCCTCTCCACATCCACTCTATCTGCGTCCTCTGGTCCTAGACTCCCCCACTATAGAAAACATCCTCTCCCCATCCACTCTGTCTGTGTCCTCTAGTCCTAGTCTCCCCCACTATAGGAAACATCCTCTCCACATCCACTCAATCTGTGTCCTCTAGTCCTAGACTCCCCCACTACAGGAAACATCCTCTCCACATCCACTCTATCTGTGTCCTCTGGTGCTAGACTCCCCCACTATAGGAAACATCCTCTCCACATCCACCAATCTGTGTCCTCTAGTCCTAGACTCCCCCACTACAGGAAACATCCTCTCCACATCCACTCTATCTGTGTCCTTTGGTCTCAGTCTCCCCCAGTATAGGAAACATCCTCTCCACATCCACTCTATCTGTGTCCTCTTGTCCTAGACTCCCCCACTACAGGAAACATCCTCTCCACATCCACTCTATCTGTGTCCTCTGGTCCTAGACTCCGCCACTATAGAAAACATCCTCTCCACATCCACTCTATCTGTGTCCTCTGGTCCTAGACTCCGCCACTATAGGAAACATCCTCTCCACATCCACTCTATCTGTGTCTTCTGGTCTTAGACTCCCCCACTATAGGAAACATCCTCTCCACATCCACTCTATCTGTGTCCTCTGGTCCTAGACTCCCCCACTATAGGAAACATCCTCTCCACATCCACTCTGTCTGTGTCCTCTGGTCCTAGACTCCCTCACTATAGGAAACATCCTCTCCACATCCACTCTATCTGTGTCCTCTGGTCCTAGACTCCCCCACTATAGGAAACATCCTCTCCACGTCCACTCTATCTGTGTCCTCTGGTCCTAGACTCCCCCACTATAGGAAACATCCTCTTCACATCCACTCTATCTGAGTCCCGTGGTCCTAGACTCCCCCACTATAGGAAACATCCTCTCCACATCCACTCTATCTGTGTCCTCTGGTCCTAGACTCCCCCATTATAGGAAACATCGTCTCCACATCCACTCTATCTGTGCCCTCTGGTCCCAGACGCCCCCACTATAGGAAGCATCCTCTCCACATCCACTCTATCTGTGTCCTCTGGTCCTAGACTCCCCCATTATAGGAAACATCGTCTCCACAGCCACTCTATCTGTGTCCTCTGGTCCTAGACTCCCCCACTATAAGAAACTTCCTCTCCACATCCACTCTATCTGTGTCCTCTGGTCCTAGACTCCCCCACTATAGGTAACATCCTCTCTACGTCCACTCTATCTGTTTCCTCTGGTCCTAGACTCCCCCACTATAGGAAACATCCTCTCCACATCCACTCTATCTGTGTCCTCTGGTCCCAGACTCCCCCACTATAGGAAACGTCCTCTCCACATCCACTCTATCTGCGTCCTCTGGTCCTAGACTCCCCCACTATAGGAAACATCCTCTCCACATCCACTCTGTATGTGTCCTCTAGTCCTAGACTCCCCCACTATAGGAAACATCCTCTCCACATCCACTCAATCTGTGTCCTCTAGTCCTAGACTCCCCCACTACAGGAAACATCCTCTCCACATCCACTCTATCTGTGTCCTCTGGTCCTAGACTCCCCCACTATAGGAAACATCCTCTCCATATCCACTGTATCTGTGTCCTCTGGTCCTAGACTCCCCCAATATAGGAAACATCCTCTCCACATCCACTCTATCTGTGTCCTCTATTCCTAGACTCCCCCACTATAGGAAACATCCTCTCCACATCCACTCAATCTGTGTCCTCTAGTCCTAGACTCCCCCACTACAGGAAACATCCTCTCCACATTCACTCTATCTGTGTCCTTTGGTCTCAGTCTCCCCCAGTATAGGAAACATCCTCTCCACATCCACTCTATCTGTGTCCTCTTGTCCTAGACTCCCCCACTACAGGAAACATCGTCTCCACATCCACTCTATCTGTGTCCTCTGGTCCTAGACTCCGCCACTATAGGAAACATCCTCTCCACATCCACTCTATCTGTGTCTTCTGGTCATAGACTCCCCCACTATAGGAAACATCCTCTCCACATCCACTCTATCTGTGTCCTCTGGTCCTAGACTCCCCCACTATAGGAAACATCATCTCCACATCCACTCAATCAGTGTCCTCTAGTGTTAGACTTCCCCACTACAGGAAACATCCTCTCCACATCCACTCTATCTGTGTCCTTTGGTCTCAGTCTCCCCCACTATAGGAAACATCCTCTCCACGTCCACTCTATCTGTGTCCTCTGGTCCTAGACTCCCCCACAATAGGAAACATCCTCTCCACATCCACTCTATCTGTGTCCTCTGGTCCCAGACTCCCCCACTATAGGAAACGTCCTCTCCACATCCACTCTATCTGCGTCCTCTGGTCCTAGACTCCCCCACTATAGGAAACATCCTCTCCACATCCACTCTATCTGTGTCCTCTAGTCCTAGACTCCCCCACTACAGGAAACATCCTCTCCACATCCACTCTATCTGTGTCCTCTGGTCCAAGACTCCCCCACTATAGGAAACATCCTCTCCACATCCACTCTATCTGTGTCCTCTGGTCCTAGACTCCCCCACTATAAGAAACTTCCTCTCCACATCCACTCTGTCTGTGTCCTCTGGTCCTAGACTGCCACACTATAGGAAACAGCCTCTCCACATCCACTCTATCTGTCTCCTCTGGTCCTAGACTCCCCCACTATAGGAAACATCCTCTCCACATCCACTCTATCTGTGTTCTCTGGTCCTAGACTCCCCCACTATAGGAAACATCCTCTCCACATCCACTCTATCTGTGTCCTCTGGTCCCAGACTCCCCTACTATACGAAACGTCCTCTCCACATCCACTCTATCTGCGTCCTCTGGTCCTAGACTCCCCCAATATAGGAAACATCCTCTCCACTCTATCTGTGTCCTCTGGTCCTAGCCTTCCCCACAATAGGAAACATCCTCTCCACATCCACTCTATCTGTGTCCTCTGGTCCTAGACTCCCCCACTATTGGAAACATCCTCTCCACATCCACTCTGTCTGTGTCCTCTGGTCCTAGACTCCCCCACTATAGGAAACATCCTCTCCACATCCACTCTATCTGTGTCCTCTGGACCCAGACTCCCCCACTATAGGAAACATCCGCTCCACATCCACTCTACCTGTGTCCTCCGGTCCTAGACTCCCCCACTATAAGAAACTTCCTCTCCACATCCACTTTATCTGTGTCCTCTGGTCCTAGACTCCCCCACTATAGGTAACATCCTCTCCACGTCCACTCTATCTGTTTCCTCTGGTCCTAGACTCCCCCACTATAGGAAACATCCTCTCCACATCCACTCTATCTGTGTCCTCTGGTCCCAGACTCCCCCACTATAGGAAACGTCCTCTCCACATCCACTCTATCTGCGTCCTCTGGTCCTAGACTCCCCCACTATAGGAAACATCCTCTCCACATCCACTCTGTCTGTGTCCTCTAGTCCTAGACTCCCCCACTATAGGAAACATCCTCTCCACATCCACTCTATCTGTGTCCTCTGGTCCTAGACTCCCCCACTATAAGAAACATCCTCTCCACATCCACTCTATCTGTGTCCTCTGGTCCTAGACTCCCCCACTATAGGTAACATCCTCTCCACGTCCACTCTATCTGTTTCCTCTGGTCCGAGACTCCCCCACTATAGGAAACATCCTCTCCACATCCACTCTATCTGTGTCCTCTGGTCCCAGACTCCCCCACTATAGGAAACGTCCTCTCCACATCCACTCTATCTGCGTCCTCTGGTCCTAGACTCCCCCACTATAGGAAACATCCTCTCCACATCCACTCTGTATGTGTCCTCTAGTCCTAGACTCCCCCACTATAGGAAAGATCCTCTCCACATCCACTCAATCTGTGTCCTCTAGTCCTAGACTCCCCCACTACAGGAAACATCCTCTCCACATCCACTCTATCTGTGTCCTCTGGTCCTAGACTCCCCCACTATAGGAAACATCCTCTCCATATCCACTGTATCTGTGTCCTCTGGTCCTAGACTCCCCCAATATAGGAAACATCCTCTCCACATCCACTCTATCTGTGTCCTCTATTCCTAGACTCCCCCACTATAGGAAACATCCTCTCCACATCCACTCAATCTGTGTCCTCTAGTCCTAGACTCCCCCACTACAGGAAACATCCTCTCCACATCCACTCTATCTGTGTCCTTTGGTCTCAGTCTCCCCCAGTATAGGAAACATCCTCTCCACATCCACTCTATCTGTGTCCTCTTGTCCTAGACTCCCCCACTACAGGAAACATCCGCTCCACATCCACTCTATCTGTGTCCTCTGGTCCTAGACTCCGCCACTATAGGAAACATCCTCTCCACATCCACTCTATCTGTGTCTTCTGGTCATCGACTCCCCCACTATAGGAAACATCCTCTCCACATCCACTCTATCTGTGTCCTCTGGTCCTAGACTCCCCCACTATAGGAAACATCATCTCCACATCCACTCAATCAGTGTCCTCTAGTGTTAGACTTCCCCACTACAGGAAACATCCTCTCCACATCCACTCTATCTGTGTCCTTTGGTCTCAGTCTCCCCCACTATAGGAAACATCCTCTCCACGTCCACTCTATCTGTGTCCTCTGGTCCTAGACCTCCCCACAATAGGAAACATCCTCTCCACATCCACTCTATCTGTGTCCTCTGGTCCCAGACTCCCCCACTATAGGAAACGTCCTCTCCACATCCACTCTATCTGCGTCCTCTGGTCCTAGACTCCCCCACTATAGGAAACATCCTCTCCACATCCACTCTATCTGTGTCCTCTAGTCCTAGACTCCCCCACTACAGGAAACATCCTCTCCACATCCACTCCATCTGTGTCCTCTGGTCCAAGACTCCCCCACTATAGGAAACATCCTCTCCACATCCACTCTATCTGTGTCCTCTGGTCCTAGACTCCCCCACTATAAGAAACTTCCTCTCCACATCCACTCTATCTGTGTCCTCTGGTCCTAGACTGCCACACTATAGGAAACAGCCTCTCCACATCCACTCTATCTGTCTCCTCTGGTCCTAGACTCCCCCACTATAGGAAACATCCTCTCCACATCCACTCTATCTGTGTTCTCTGGTGCTAGACTCCCCCACTATAGGAAACATCCTCTCCACATCCACTCTATCTGTGTCCTCTGGTCCCAGACTCCCCTACTATACGAAACGTCCTCTCCACATCCACTCTATCTGCGTCCTCTGGTCCTAGACTCCCCCAATATAGGAAACGTCCTCTCCACTCTATCTGTGTCCTCTGGTCCTAGCCTTCCCCACAATAGGAAACATCCTCTCCACATCCACTCTATCTGCGTCCTCTGGTCCCAGACTCCCCCACTATAGGAAACGTCCTCTCCACATCCACTCTATCTGTGTCCTCTGGTCCTAGACTCCCCCATTATAGGAAACATCGTCTCCACAGCCACTCTATCTGTGTCCTCTGGTCCTAGACACCACCACTATAAGAAACTTCCTCTCCACATCCACTCTATCTGTGTCCTCTGGTCCTAGACTCCGCCACTATAGGAAACATCCTCTCCACATCCACTCTATCTGTGTCCTCTATTCCTAGACTCCCCCACTATAGGAAACATCCTCTCCACATCCACTCAATCTGTGTCCTCTAGTCCTAGACTCCCCCACTACAGGAAACATCCTCTCCACATTCACTCTATCTGTGTCCTTTGGTCTCAGTCTCCCCCAGTATAGGAAACATCCTCTCCACATCCACTCTATCTGTGTCCTCTTGTCCTAGACTCCCCCACTACAGGAAACATCGTCTCCACATCCACTCTATCTGTGTCCTCTGGTCCTAGACTCCGCCACTATAGGAAACATCCTCTCCACATCCACTCTATCTGTGTCTTCTGGTCATAGACTCCCCCACTATAGGAAACATCCTCTCCACATCCACTCTATCTGTGTCCTCTGGTCCTAGACTCCCCCACTATAGGAAACATCATCTCCACATCCACTCAATCAGTGTCCTCTAGTGTTAGACTTCCCCACTACAGGAAACATCCTCTCCACATCCACTCTATCTGTGTCCTTTGGTCTCAGTCTCCCCCACTATAGGAAACATCCTCTCCACGTCCACTCTATCTGTGTCCTCTGGTCCTAGACTCCCCCACAATAGGAAACATCCTCTCCACATCCACTCTATCTGTGTCCTCTGGTCCCAGACTCCCCCACTATAGGAAACGTCCTCTCCACATCCACTCTATCTGCGTCCTCTGGTCCTAGACTCCCCCACTATAGGAAACATCCTCTCCACATCCACTCTATCTGTGTCCTCTAGTCCTAGAATCCCCCACTACAGGAAACATCCTCTCCACATCCACTCTATCTGTGTCCTCTGGTCCAAGACTCCCCCACTATAGGAAACATCCTCTCCACATCCACTCTATCTGTGTCCTCTGGTCCTAGACTCCCCCACTATAAGAAACTTCCTCTCCACATCCACTCTGTCTGTGTCCTCTGGTCCTAGACTGCCACACTATAGGAAACAGCCTCTCCACATCCACTCTATCTGTCTCCTCTGGTCCTAGACTCCCCCACTATAGGAAACATCCTCTCCACATCCACTCTATCTGTGTTCTCTGGTCCTAGACTCCCCCACTATAGGAAACATCCTCTCCACATCCACTCTATCTGTGTCCTCTGGTCCCAGACTCCCCTACTATACGAAACGTCCTCTCCACATCCACTCTATCTGCGTCCTCTGGTCCTAGACTCCCCCAATATAGGAAACATCCTCTCCACTCTATCTGTGTCCTCTGGTCCTAGCCTTCCCCACAATAGGAAACATCCTCTCCACATCCACTCTATCTGTGTCCTCTGGTCCTAGACTCCCCCACTATTGGAAACATCCTCTCCACATCCACTCTGTCTGTGTCCTCTGGTCCTAGACTCCCCCACTATAGGAAACATCCTCTCCACATCCACTCTATCTGTGTCCTCTGGACCCAGACTCCCCCACTATAGGAAACATCCGCTCCACATCCACTCTACCTGTGTCCTCCGGTCCTAGACTCCCCCACTATAAGAAACTTCCTCTCCACATCCACTTTATCTGTGTCCTCTGGTCCTAGACTCCCCCACTATAGGTAACATCCTCTCCACGTCCACTCTATCTGTTTCCTCTGGTCCTAGACTCCCCCACTATAGGAAACATCCTCTCCACATCCACTCTATCTGTGTCCTCTGGTCCCAGACTCCCCCACTATAGGAAACGTCCTCTCCACATCCACTCTATCTGCGTCCTCTGGTCCTAGACTCCCCCACTATAGGAAACATCCTCTCCACATCCACTCTGTCTGTGTCCTCTAGTCCTAGACTCCCCCACTATAGGAAACATCCTCTCCACATCCACTCTATCTGTGTCCTCTGGTCCTAGACTCCCCCACTATAAGAAACATCCTCTCCACATCCACTCTATCTGTGTCCTCTGGTCCTAGACTCCCCCACTATAGGTAACATCCTCTCCACGTCCACTCTATCTGTTTCCTCTGGTCCTAGACTCCCCCACTATAGGAAACATCCTCTCCACATCCACTCTATCTGTGTCCTCTGGTCCCACACTCCCCCACTATAGGAAACGTCCTCTCCACATCCACTCTATCTGCGTCCTCTGGTCCTAGACTCCCCCACTATAGGAAACATCCTCTCCACATCCACTCTGTATGTGTCCTCTAGTCCTAGACTCCCCCACTATAGGAAAGATCCTCTCCACATCCACTCAATCTGTGTCCTCTAGTCCTAGACTCCCCCACTACAGGAAACATCCTCTCCGCATCCACTCTATCTGTGTCCTCTGGTCCTAGACTCCCCCACTATAGGAAACATCCTCTCCATATCCACTGTATCTGTGTCCTCTGGTCCTAGACTCCCCCAATATAGGAAACATCCTCTCCACATCCACTCTATCTGTGTCCTCTATTCCTAGACTCCCCCACTATTGGAAACATCCTCTCCACATCCACTCAATCTGTGTCCTCTAGTCCTAGACTCCCCCACTACAGGAAACATCCTCTCCACATCCACTCTATCTGTGTCCTTTGGTCTCAGTCTCCCCCAGTATAGGAAACATCCTCTCCACATCCACTCTATCTGTGTCCTCTTGTCCTAGACTCCCCCACTACAGGAAACATCCTCTCCACATCCACTCTATCTGTGTCCTCTGGTCCTAGACTCCGCCACTATAGGAAACATCCTCTCCACATCCACTCTATCTGTGTCTTCTGGTCATCGACTCCCCCACTATAGGAAACATCCTCTCCACATCCACTCTATCTGTGTCCTCTGGTCCTAGACTCCCCCACTATAGGAAACATCATCTCCACATCCACTCAATCAGTGTCCTCTAGTGTTAGACTTCCCCACTACAGGAAACATCCTCTCCACATCCACTCTATCTGTGTCCTTTGGTCTCAGTCTCCCCCACTATAGGAAACATCCTCTCCACGTCCACTCTATCTGTGTCCTCTGGTCCTAGACCTCCCCACAATAGGAAACATCCTCTCCACATCCACTCTATCTGTGTCCTCTGGTCCCAGACTCCCCCACTATAGGAAACGTCCTCTCCACATCCACTCTATCTGCGTCCTCTGGTCCTAGACTCCCCCACTATAGGAAACATCCTCTCCACATCCACTCTATCTGTGTCCTCTAGTCCTAGACTCCCCCAATACAGGAAACATCCTCTCCACATCCACTCTATCTGTGTCCTCTGGTCCAAGACTCCCCCACTATAGGAAACATCCTCTCCACATCCACTCTATCTGTGTCCTCTGGTCCTAGACTCCCCCACTATAAGAAACTTCCTCTCCACATCCACTCTATCTGTGTCCTCTGGTCCTAGACTGCCACACTATAGGAAACAGCCTCTCCACATCCACTCTATCTGTCTCCTCTGGTCCTAGACTCCCCCACTATAGGAAACATCCTCTCCACATCCACTCTATCTGTGTTCTCTGGTGCTAGACTCCCCCACTATAGGAAACATCCTCTCCACATCCACTCTATCTGTGTCCTCTGGTCCCAGACTCCCCTACCATACGAAACGTCCTCTCCACATCCACTCTATCTGCGTCCTCTGGTCCTAGACTCCCCCAATATAGGAAACGTCCTCTCCACTCTATCTGTGTCCTCTGGTCCTAGCCTTCCCCACAATAGGAAACATCCTCTCCACATCCACTCTATCTGTGTCCTCTGGTCCTAGACTCCCCCACTATTGGAAACATCCTCTCCACATCCACTCTGTCTGTGTCCTCTGGTCCTAGACTCCCCCACTATAGGAAACATCCTCTCCACATCCACTCTATCTGTGTCCTCTGGACCCAGACTCCCCCACTATAGGAAACATCCGCTCCACATCCACTCTACCTGTGTCCTCCGGTCCTAGACTCCCCCACTATAAGAAACTTCCTCTCCACATCCACTTTATCTGTGTCCTCTGGTCCTAGACTCCCCCACTATAGGTAACATCCTCTCCACGTCCACTCTATCTGTTTCCTCTGGTCCTAGACTCCCCCACTATAGGAAACATCCTCTCCACATCCACTCTATCTGTGTCCTCTGGTCCCAGACTCCCCCACTATAGGAAACGTCCTCTCCACATCCACTCTATCTGCGTCCTCTGGTCCTAGACTCCCCCACTATAGGAAACATCCTCTCCACATCCACTCTGTCTGTGTCCTCTAGTCCTAGACTCCCCCACTATAGGAAACATCCTCTCCACATCCACTCAATCTGTGTCCTCTAGTCCTAGACTCCCCCACTACAGGAAACATCCTCTCCACATCCACTCTATCTGTGTCCTCTGGTCCTAGACTCCCCCACTATAGGAAACATCCTCTCCATATCCACTGTATCTGTGTCCTCTGGTCCTAGACTCCCCCAATATAGGAAACATCCTCTCCACATCCACTCTATCTGTGTCCTCTATTCCTAGACTCCCCCACTATAGGAAACATCCTCTCCACATCCACTCAATCTGTGTCCTCTAGTCCTAGACTACGCCACTACAGGAAACATCCTCTCCACAACCACTCTATCTGTGTCCTTTGGTCTCAGTCTCCCCCAGTATAGGAAACATCCTCTCCACATCCACTCTATCTGTGTCCTCTTGTCCTAGACTCCCCCACTACAGGAAACATCCTCTCCACATCCACTCTATCTGTGTCCTCTGGTCCTAGACTCCGCCACTATAGGAAACATCCTCTCCACATCCACTCTATCTGTGTCTTCTGGTCTTAGACTCCCCCACTATAGGAAACATCCTCTCCATACCACTCTATCTGTGTCCTCTGGTCCTAGACTCACCCACTATAGGAAACATCCTCTCCACATCCACTCAATCTGTGTCCTCTAGTCCTAGACTCCCCCACTACAGGAAACATCCTCTCCACATCCACTCTATCTGTGTCCTCTGGTCCTAGACTCCCCCACTATAGGAAACATCCTCTCCATATCCACTGTATCTGTGTCCTCTGGTCCTAGACTCCCCCAATATAGGAAACATCCTCTCCACATCCACTCTATCTGTATTCCTAGACTCCCCCACTATAGGAAACATCCTCTCCACATCCACTCTATCTGTGTCCTCTGGTCCTAGACTCCCCCACTATTGGAAACATCCTCTCCACAGCCACTCTATCTGTGTCCTCTGGTCCTAGACTCCCCCACAATAAGAAACTTCCTCTCCACATCCACTCTATCTGTGTCCTCTGGTCCTAGACTCCCCCACTATAGGTAACATCCTCTCCACGTCCACTCTATCTGTTTCCTCTGGTCCTAGACTCCCCCACTATAGGAAACATCCTCTCCACATCCACTCTATCTGTGTCCTCTGGTCCCAGACTCCCCCACTATAGGAAACGTCCTCTCCACATCCACTCTATCTGCGTCCTCTGGTCCTAGACTCCCCCACTATAGGAAACATCCTCTCCACATCCACTCTGTATGTGTCCTCTAGTCCTAGACTCCCCCACTATAGGAAACATCCTCTCCACATCCACTCAATCTGTGTCCTCTAGTCCTAGACTCCCCCACTACAGGAAACATCCTCTCCACATCCACTCTATCTGTGTCCTCTGGTCCTAGACTCCCCCAGTATAGGAAACATCCTCTCCATATCCACTGTATCTGTGTCCTCTGGTCCTAGACTCCCCCAATATAGGAAACATCCTCTCCACATCCACTCAATCTGTGTCCTCTAGTCCTAGACTCCCCCACTACAGGAAACATCCTCTCCACATTCACTCTATCTGTGTCCTTTGGTCTCAGTCTCCCCCAGTATAGGAAACATCCTCTCCACATCCACTCTATCTGTGTCCTCTTGTCCTAGACTCCCCCACTACAGGAAACATCCTCTCCACATCCACTCTATCTGTGTCCTCTGGTCCTAGACTCCGCCACTATAGGAAACATCCTCTCCACATCCACTCTATCTGTGTCTTCTGGTCATAGACTCCCCCACTATAGGAAACATCCTCTCCACATCCACTCTATCTGTGTCCTCTGGTCCTAGACTCCCCCACTATAGGAAACATCATCTCCACATCCACTCAATCAGTGTCCTCTAGTGTTAGACTTCCCCACTACAGGAAACATCCTCTCCACATCCACTCTATCTGTGTCCTTTGGTCTCAGTCTCCCCCACTATAGGAAACATCCTCTCCACGTCCACTCTATCTGTGTCCTCTGGTCCTAGACTCCCCCACAATAGGAAACATCCTCTCCACATCCACTCTATCTGTGTCCTCTGGTCCCAGACTCCCCCACTATAGGAAACGTCCTCTCCACATCCACTCTATCTGCGTCCTCTGGTCCTAGACTCCCCCACTATAGGAAACATCCTCTCCACATCCACTCTATCTGTGTCCTCTAGTCCTAGACTCCCCCACTACAGGAAACATCCTCTCCACATCCACTCTATCTGTGTCCTCTGGTCCAAGACTCCCCCACTATAGGAAACATCCTCTCCACATCCACTCTATCTGTGTCCTCTGGTCCTAGACTCCCCCACTATAAGAAACTTCCTCTCCACATCCACTCTGTCTGTGTCCTCTGGTCCTAGACTGCCACACTATAGGAAACAGCCTCTCCACATCCACTCTATCTGTCTCCTCTGGTCCTAGACTCCCCCACTATAGGAAACATCCTCTCCACATCCACTCTATCTGTGTTCTCTGGTCCTAGACTCCCCCACTATAGGAAACATCCTCTCCACATCCACTCTATCTGTGTCCTCTGGTCCCAGACTCCCCTACTATACGAAACGTCCTCTCCACATCCACTCTATCTGCGTCCTCTGGTCCTAGACTCCCCCAATATAGGAAACATCCTCTCCACTCTATCTGTGTCCTCTGGTCCTAGCCTTCCCCACAATAGGAAACATCCTCTCCACATCCACTCTATCTGTGTCCTCTGGTCCTAGACTCCCCCACTATTGGAAACATCCTCTCCACATCCACTGTGTCTGTGTCCTCTGGTCCTAGACTCCCCCACTATAGGAAACATCCTCTCCACATCCACTCTATCTGTGTCCTCTGGACCCAGACTCCCCCACTATAGGAAACATCCGCTCCACATCCACTCTACCTGTGTCCTCCGGTCCTAGACTCCCCCACTATAAGAAACTTCCTCTCCACATCCACTTTATCTGTGTCCTCTGGTCCTAGACTCCCCCACTATAGGTAACATCCTCTCCACGTCCACTCTATCTGTTTCCTCTGGTCCTAGACTCCCCCACTATAGGAAACATCCTCTCCACATCCACTCTATCTGTGTCCTCTGGTCCCAGACTCCCCCACTATAGGAAACGTCCTCTCCACATCCACTCTATCTGCGTCCTCTGGTCCTAGACTCCCCCACTATAGGAAACATCCTCTCCACATCCACTCAATCTGTGTCCTCTAGTCCTAGACTCCCCCACTACAGGAAACATCCTCTCCACATTCACTCTATCTGTGTCCTTTGGTCTCAGTCTCCCCCAGTATAGGAAACATCCTCTCCACATCCACTCTATCTGTGTCCTCTTGTCCTAGACTCCCCCACTACACGAAACATCCTCTCCACATCCACTCTATCTGTGTCCTCTGGTCCTAGACTCCGCCACTATAGGAAACATCCTCTCCACATCCACTCTATCTGTGTCTTCTGGTCATAGACTCCCCCACTATAGGAAACATCCTCTCCACATCCACTCTATCTGTGTCCTCTGGTCCTAGACTCCCCCACTATAGGAAACATCATCTCCACATCCACTCAATCAGTGTCCTCTAGTGTTAGACTTCCCCACTACAGGAAACATCCTCTCCACATCCACTCTATCTGTGTCCTTTGGTCTCAGTCTCCCCCACTATAGGAAACATCCTCTCCACGTCCACTCTATCTGTGTCCTCTGGTCCTAGACTCCCCCACAATAGGAAACATCCTCTCCACATCCACTCTATCTGTGTCCTCTGGTCCCAGACTCCCCCACTATAGGAAACGTCCTCTCCACATCCACTCTATCTGCGTCCTCTGGTCCTAGACTCCCCCACTATAGGAAACATCCTCTCCACATCCACTCTATCTGTGTCCTCTAGTCCTAGACTCCCCCACTACAGGAAACATCCTCTCCACATCCACTCTATCTGTGTCCTCTGGTCCAAGACTCCCCCACTATAGGAAACATCCTCTCCACATCCACTCTATCTGTTTCCTCTGGTCCTAGACTCCCCCACTATAAGAAACTTCCTCTCCACATCCACTCTGTCTGTGTCCTCTGGTCCTAGACTGCCACACTATAGGAAACAGCCTCTCCACATCCACTCTATCTGTCTCCTCTGGTCCTAGACTCCCCCACTATAGGAAACATCCTCTCCACATCCACTCTATCTGTGTTCTCTGGTCCTAGACTCCCCCACTATAGGAAACATCCTCTCCACATCCACTCTATCTGTGTCCTCTGGTCCCAGACTCCCCTACTATACGAAACGTCCTCTCCACATCCACTCTATCTGCGTCCTCTGGTCCTAGACTCCCCCAATATAGGAAACATCCTCTCCACTCTATCTGTGTCCTCTGGTCCTAGCCTTCCCCACAATAGGAAACATCCTCTCCACATCCACTCTATCTGTGTCCTCTGGTCCTAGACTCCCCCACTATTGGAAACATCCTCTCCACATCCACTCTGTCTGTGTCCTCTGGTCCTAGACTCCCCCACTATAGGAAACATCCTCTCCACATCCACTCTATCTGTGTCCTCTGGACCCAGACTCCCCCACTATAGGAAACATCCGCTCCACATCCACTCTATCTGTGTCCTCCGGTCCTAGACTCCCCCACTATAAGAAACTTCCTCTCCACATCCACTTTATCTGTGTCCTCTGGTCCTAGACTCCCCCACTATAGGTAACATCCTCTCCACGTCCACTCTATCTGTTTCCTCTGGTCCTAGACTCCCCTACTATAGGAAACATCCTCTCCACATCCACTCTATCTGTGTCCTCTGGTCCCAGACTCCCCCACTATAGGAAACGTCCTCTCCACATCCACTCTATCTGCGTCCTCTGGTCCTAGACTCCCCCACTATAGGAAACATCCTCTCCACATCCACTCTGTCTGTGTCCTCTAGTCCTAGACTCCCCCACTATAGGAAACATCCTCTCCACATCCACTCTATCTGTGTCCTCTGGTCCTAGACTCCCCCACTATAAGAAACATCCTCTCCACATCCACTCTATCTGTGTCCTCTGGTCCTAGACTCCCCCACTATAGGTAACATCCTCTCCACGTCCACTCTATCTGTTTCCTCTGGTCCTAGACTCCCCCACTATAGGAAACATCCTCTCCACATCCACTCTATCTGTGTCCTCTGGTCCCAGACTCCCCCACTATAGGAAACGTCCTCTCCACATCCACTCTATCTGCGTCCTCTGGTCCTAGACTCCCCCACTATAGGAAACATCCTCTCCACATCCACTCTGTATGTGTCCTCTAGTCCTAGACTCCCCCACTATAGGAAAGATCCTCTCCACATCCACTCAATCTGTGTCCTCTAGTCCTAGACTCCCCCACTACAGGAAACATCCTCTCCACATCCACTCTATCTGTGTCCTCTGGTCCTAGACTCCCCCACTATAGGAAACATCCTCTCCATATCCACTGTATCTGTGTCCTCTGGTCCTAGACTCCCCCAATATAGGAAACATCCTCTCCACATCCACTCTATCTGTGTCCTCTATTCCTAGACTCCCCCACTATAGGAAACATCCTCTCCACATCCACTCAATCTGTGTCCTCTAGTCCTAGACTCCCCCACTACAGGAAACATCCTCTCCACATCCACTCTATCTGTGTCCTTTGGTCTCAGTCTCCCCCAGTATAGGAAACATCCTCTCCACATCCACTCTATCTGTGTCCTCTTGTCCTAGACTCCCCCACTACAGGAAACATCCTCTCCACATCCACTCTATCTGTGTCCTCTGGTCCTAGACTCCGCCACTATAGGAAACATCCTCTCCACATCCACTCTATCTGTGTCTTCTGGTCATCGACTCCCCCACTATAGGAAACATCCTCTCCACATCCACTCTATCTGTGTCCTCTGGTCCTAGACTCCCCCACTATAGGAAACATCATCTCCACATCCACTCAATCAGTGTCCTCTAGTGTTAGACTTCCCCACTACAGGAAACATCCTCTCCACATCCACTCTATCTGTGTCCTTTGGTCTCAGTCTCCCCCACTATAGGAAACATCCTCTCCACGTCCACACTATCTGTGTCCTCTGGTCCTAGACTCCCCCACAATAGGAAACATCCTCTCCACATCCACTCTATCTGTGTCCTCTGGTCCCAGACTCCCCCACTATAGGAAACGTCCTCTCCACATCCACTCTATCTGCGTCCTCTGGTCCTAGACTCCCCCACTATAGGAAACATCCTCTCCACATCCACTCTATCTGTGTCCTCTAGTCCTAGACTCCCCCACTACAGGAAACATCCTCTCCACATCCACTCTATCTGTGTCCTCTGGTCCAAGACTCCCCCACTATAGGAAACATCCTCTCCACATCCACTCTATCTGTGTCCTCTGGTCCTAGACTCCCCCACTATAAGAAACTTCCTCTCCACATCCACTCTATCTGTGTCCTCTGGTCCTAGACTGCCACACTATAGGAAACAGCCTCTCCACATCCACTCTATCTGTCTCCTCTGGTCCTAGACTCCCCCACTATAGGAAACATCCTCTCCACATCCACTCTATCTGTGTTCTCTGGTGCTAGACTCCCCCACTATAGGAAACATCCTCTCCACATCCACTCTATCTGTGTCCTCTGGTCCCAGACTCCCCTACTATACGAAACGTCCTCTCCACATCCACTCTATCTGCGTCCTCTGGTCCTAGACTCCCCCAATATAGGAAACATCCTCTCCACTCTATCTGTGTCCTCTGGTCCTAGCCTTCCCCACAATAGGAAACATCCTCTCCACATCCACTCTATCTGTGTCCTCTGGTCCTAGACTCCCCCACTATTGGAAACATCCTCTCCACATCCACTCTGTCTGTGTCCTCTGGTCCTAGACTCCCCCACTATAGGAAATATCCTCTCCACATCCACTCTATCTGTGTCCTCTGGACCCAGACTCCCCCACTATAGGAAACATCCGCTCCACATCCACTCTACCTGTGTCCTCCGGTCCTAGACTCCCCCACTATAAGAAACTTCCTCTCCACATCCACTTTATCTGTGTCCTCTGGTCCTAGACTCCCCCACTATAGGTAACATCCTCTCCACGTCCACTCTATCTGTTTCCTCTGGTCCTAGACTCCCCCACTATAGGAAACATCCTCTCCACATCCACTCTATCTGTGTCCTCTGGTCCCAGACTCCCCCACTATAGGAAACGTCCTCTCCACATCCACTCTATCTGCGTCCTCTGGTCCTAGACTCCCCCACTATAGGAAACATCCTCTCCACATCCACTCTGTCTGTGTCCTCTAGTCCTAGACTCCCCCACTATAGGAAACATCCTCTCCACATCCACTCAATCTGTGTCCTCTAGTCCTAGACTCCCCCACTACAGGAAACATCCTCTCCACATCCACTCTATCTGTGTCCTCTGGTCCTAGACTCCCCCACTATAGGAAACATCCTCTCCATATCCACTGTATCTGTGTCCTCTGGTCCTAGACTCCCCCAATATAGGAAACATCCTCTCCACATCCACTCTATCTGTGTCCTCTATTCCTAGACTCCCCCACTATAGGAAACATCCTCTCCACATCCACTCAATCTGTGTCCTCTAGTCCTAGACTACGCCACTACAGGAAACATCCTCTCCACAACCACTCTATCTGTGTCCTTTGGTCTCAGTCTCCCCCAGTATAGGAAACATCCTCTCCACATCCACTCTATCTGTGTCCTCTTGTCCTAGACTCCCCCACTACAGGAAACATCCTCTCCACATCCACTCTATCTGTGTCCTCTGGTCCTAGACTCCGCCACTATAGGAAACATCCTCTCCACATCCACTCTATCTGTGTCTTCTGGTCTTAGACTCCCCCACTATAGGAAACATCCTCTCCATACCACTCTATCTGTGTCCTCTGGTCCTAGACTCACCCACTATAGGAAGCATCCTCTCCACATCCACTCTATCTGTGTCCTCTAGTCCTAGACTCCCCCACTATAGGAAACATCATCTCCACATCCACTCTATCTGTGTCCTTTGGTCTCAGTCTCCCCCACTATAGGAAACATCCTCTCCACGTCCACTCTATCTGTGTCCTCTGGTCCTAGACTCCCCCACTATAGGAAACATCCTCTCCACATCCACTCTATCTGTGTCCTCTGGTCCCAGACTCCCCCACTATAGGAAACGTCCTCTCCACATCCACTCTATCTGTGTCCTCTGGTCCCAGCCTCCCCCACTATAGGAAACGTCCTCTCCACATCCACTCTATCTGCGTCCTCTGGTCCTAGACTCCCCCACTATAGGAAACATCCTCTCCACATCCACTCAATCTGTGTCTTCTAGTCCTAGACTCCCACACTACAGGAAACATCCTCTCCACATCCACTCTATCTGTGTCCTCTGGTCCAAGACTCCCCCACTATAGGAAACATCCTCTCCACATCCACTCTATCTGTGTCCTCTGGTCCTAGACTCCCCCACTATAAGAAACTTCCTCTCCACATCCACTCTATCTGTGTCCTCTGGTCCTAGACTGCCACACTATAGGAAACAGCCTCTCCACATCCACTCTATCTGTCTCCTCTGGTCCTAGACTCCCCCACTATAGGAAACATCCTCTCCACATCCACTCTATCTGTGTCCTCTGGTCCTAGACTCCCCCACTATAGGAAACGTCCTCTCCACATCCACTCTATCTGTGTCCTCTGGTCCTAGACTCCCCCAATATAGGAAACATCCTCTCCACTCTATCTGTGTCCTCTGGTCCTAGCCTTCCCCACAATAGGAAACATCCTCTCCACATCCACTCTATCTGTGTCCTCTGGTCCTAGACTCCCCCACTATTGGAAACATCCTCTCCACATCCACTCTGTCTGTGTCCTCTGGTCCTAGACTCCCCCACTATAGGAAACATCCTCTCCACATCCACTCTATCTGTGTCCTCTGGACCCAGACTCCCCCACTATAGGAAACATCCGCTCCACATCCACTCGACCTGTGTCCTCCGGTCCTAGACTCCCCCACTATAAGAAACTTCCTCTCCACATCCACTTTATCTGTGTCCTCTGGTCCTAGACTCCCCCACTATAGGAAACATCCTCTCCACGTCCACTCTATCTGTGTCCTCTGGTCATAGACTCCCCCACTATAGGAAGCATCCTCTCCACATCCACTCTATCTGTGTCCTCTGGTCCTAGACTCCCCCATTATAGGAAATATCGTCTCCACATCCACTCTATCTGTGTCCTCTGGTCCTAGACTCCGCCACTATAAGAAACTTCCTCTCCACATCCACTCTATCTGTGTCCTCTGGTCCTAGACTCCCCAACTATAGGAAACATACTCTCCACATCCACTCTATCTGTGTACTCTGGTCCCAGACTCCCCCACTATAGGATAAGTCCTCTCCACATCCACTCTATCTGCGTCCTCTGGTCCTAGACTCCCCCACTATAGAAAACATCCTCTCCCCATCCACTCTGTCTGTGTCCTCTAGTCCTAGTCTCCCCCACTATAGGAAACATCCTCTCCACATCCACTCAATCTGTGTCCTCTAGTCCTAGACTCCCCCACTACAGGAAACATCCTCTCCACATCCACTCTATCTGTGTCCTCTGGTGCTAGACTCCCCCACTATAGGAAACATCCTCTCCACATCCACCAATCTGTGTCCTCTAGTCCTAGACTCCCCCACTACAGGAAACATCCTCTCCACATCCACTCTATCTGTGTCCTTTGGTCTCAGTCTCCCCCAGTATAGGAAACATCCTCTCCACATCCACTCTATCTGTGTCCTCTTGTCCTAGACTCCCCCACTACAGGAAACATCCTCTCCACATCCACTCTATCTGTGTCCTCTGGTCCTAGACTCCGCCACTATAGAAAACATCCTCTCCACATCCACTCTATCTGTGTCTTCTGGTCTTAGACTCCCCCACTATAGGAAACATCCTCTCCATATCCACTCTATCTGTGTCCTCTGGTCCTAGACTCACCCACTATAGGAAGCATCCTCTCCACATCCACTCAATCTGTGTCCTCTAGTCCTAGACTCCCCCACTACAGGAAACATCCTCTCCACATCCACTCTATCTGTGTCCTTTGGTCTCAGTCTCCCCCAGTATAGGAAACATCCTCTCCACATCCACTCTATCTGTGTCCTCTTGTCCTAGACTCCCCCACTAGAGGAAACATCCTCTCCACATCCACTCTATCTGTGTCCTCTGGTCCTAGACTCCGCCACTATAGGAAACATCCTCTCCACATCCACTCTATCTGTGTCTTCTGGTCATAGACTCCCCCACTATAGGAAACATCCTCTCCACATCCACTCTATCTGTGTCCTCTGGTCCTAGACTCCCCCACTATAGGAAACATCATCTCCACATCCACTCAATCAGTGTCCTCTAGTGTTAGACTTCCCCACTACAGGAAACATCCTCTCCACATCCACTCTATCTGTGTCCTTTGGTCTCAGTCTCCCCCACTATAGGAAACATCCTCTCCACGTCCACTCTATCTGTGTCCTCTGGTCCTAGACTCCCCCACAATAGGAAACATCCTCTCCACATCCACTCTATCTGTGTCCTCTGGTCCCAGACTCCCCCACTATAGGAAACGACCTCTCCACATCCACTCTATCTGCGTCCTCTGGTCCTAGACTCCCCCACTATAGGAAACATCCTCTCCACATCCACTCTATCTGTGTCCTCTAGTCCTAGACTCCCCCACTACAGGAAACATCCTCTCCACATCCACTCTATCTGTGTCCTCTGGTCCAAGACTCCCCCACTATAGGAAACATCCTCTCCACATCCACTCTATCTGTGTCCTCTGGTCCTAGACTGCCACACTATAGGAAACGTCCTCTCCACATCCACTCTATCTGTGTCCTCTGGTCCTAGACTCCCCCAATATAGGAAACATCCTCTCCACTCTATCTGTGTCCTCTGGTCCTAGCCTTCCCCACAATAGGAAACATCCTCTCCACATCCACTCTATCTGTGTCCTCTGGTCCTAGACTCCCCCACTATTGGAAACATCCTCTCCACATCCACTCTGTCTGTGTCCTCTGGTCCTAGACTCCCCCACTATAGGAAACATCCTCTCCACATCCACTCTATCTGTGTCCTCTGGACCCAGACTCCCCCACTATAGGAAACATCCGCTCCACATCCACTCTACCTGTGTCCTCCGGTCCTAGACTCCCCCACTATAAGAAACTTCCTCTCCACATCCACTTTATCTGTGTCCTCTGGTCCTAGACTCCCCCACTATAGGAAACATCCTCTCCACGTCCACTCTATCTGTGTCCTCTGGTCATAGACTCCCCCACTATAGGAAGCATCCTCTCCACATCCACTCTATCTGTGTCCTCTGGTCCTAGACTCCCCCATTATAGGAAATATCGTCTCCACATCCACTCTATCTGTGTCCTCTGGTCCTAGACTCCGCCACTATAAGAAACTTCCTCTCCACATCCACTCTATCTGTGTCCTCTGGTCCTAGACTCCCCAACTATAGGAAACATACTCTCCACATCCACTCTATCTGTGTCCTCTGGTCCCAGACTCCCCCACTATAGGATAAGTCCTCTCCACATCCACTCTATCTGCGTCCTCTGGTCCTAGACTCCCCCACTATAGAAAACATCCTCTCCCCATCCACTCTGTCTGTGTCCTCTAGTCCTAGTCTCCCCCACTATAGGAAACATCCTCTCCACATCCACTCAATCTGTGTCCTCTAGTCCTAGACTCCCCCACTACAGGAAACATCCTCTCCACATCCACTCTATCTGTGTCCTCTGGTGCTAGACTCCCCCACTATAGGAAACATCCTCTCCACATCCACCAATCTGTGTCCTCTAGTCCTAGACTCCCCCACTACAGGAAACATCCTCTCCACATCCACTCTATCTGTGTCCTTTGGTCTCAGTCTCCCCCAGTATAGGAAACATCCTCTCCACATCCACTCTATCTGTGTCCTCTTGTCCTAGACTCCCCCACTACAGGAAACATCCTCTCCACATCCACTCTATCTGTGTCCTCTGGTCCTAGACTCCGCCACTATAGAAAACATCCTCTCCACATCCACTCTATCTGTGTCTTCTGGTCTTAGACTCCCCCACTATAGGAAACATCCTCTCCATATCCACTCTATCTGTGTCCTCTGGTCCTAGACTCACCCACTATAGGAAGCATCCTCTCCACATCCACTCAATCTGTGTCCTCTAGTCCTAGACTCCCCCACTACAGGAAACATCCTCTCCACATCCACTCTATCTGTGTCCTTTGGTCTCAGTCTCCCCCAGTATAGGAAACATCCTCTCCACATCCACTCTATCTGTGTCCTCTTGTCCTAGACTCCCCCACTAGAGGAAACATCCTCTCCACATCCACTCTATCTGTGTCCTCTGGTCCTAGACTCCGCCACTATAGGAAACATCCTCTCCACATCCACTCTATCTGTGTCTTCTGGTCATAGACTCCCCCACTATAGGAAACATCCTCTCCACATCCACTCTATCTGTGTCCTCTGGTCCTAGACTCCCCCACTATAGGAAACATCATCTCCACATCCACTCAATCAGTGTCCTCTAGTGTTAGACTTCCCCACTACAGGAAACATCCTCTCCACATCCACTCTATCTGTGTCCTTTGGTCTCAGTCTCCCCCACTATAGGAAACATCCTCTCCACGTCCACTCTATCTGTGTCCTCTGGTCCTAGACTCCCCCACAATAGGAAACATCCTCTCCACATCCACTCTATCTGTGTCCTCTGGTCCCAGACTCCCCCACTATAGGAAACGACCTCTCCACATCCACTCTATCTGCGTCCTCTGGTCCTAGACTCCCCCACTATAGGAAACATCCTCTCCACATCCACTCTATCTGTGTCCTCTAGTCCTAGACTCCCCCACTACAGGAAACATCCTCTCCACATCCACTCTATCTGTGTCCTCTGGTCCAAGACTCCCCCACTATAGGAAACATCCTCTCCACATCCACTCTATCTGTGTCCTGTGGTCCTAGACTCCCCCACTATAAGAAACTTCCTCTCCACATCCACTCTATCTGTGTCCTCTGGTCCTAGACTGCCACACTATAGGAAACAGCCTCTCCACATCCACTCTATCTGTCTCCTCTGGTCCTAGACTCCCCCACTATAGGAAACATCCTCTCCACATCCACTCTATCTGTGTTCTCTGGTCGTAGACTCCCCCACTATAGGAAACATCCTCTCCACATCCACTCTATCTGTGTCCTCTGGTCCCAGACTCCCCTACTATACGAAACGTCCTCTCCACATCCACTCTATCTGCGTCCTCTGGTCCTAGACTCCCCCAATATAGGAAACATCCTCTCCACTCTATCTGTGTCCTCTGGTCCTAGCCTTCCCCACAATAGGAAACATCCTCTCCACATCCACTCTATCTGTGTCCTCTGGTCCTAGACTCCCCCACTATTGGAAACATCCTCTCCACATCCACTCTGTCTGTGTCCTCTGGTCCTAGACTCCCCCACTATAGGAAACATCCTCTCCACATCCACTCTATCTGTGTCCTCTGGACCCAGACTCCCCCACTATAGGAAACATCCGCTCCACATCCACTCTACCTGTGTCCTCCGGTCCTAGACTCCCCCACTATAAGAAACTTCCTCTCCACATCCACTTTATCTGTGTCCTCTGGTCCTAGACTCCCCCACTATAGGTAACATCCTCTCCACGTCCACTCTATCTGTTTCCTCTGGTCCTAGACTCCCCCACTATAGGAAACATCCTCTCCACATCCACTCTATCTGTGTCCTCTGGTCCCAGACTCCCCCACTATAGGAAACGTCCTCTCCACATCCACTCTATCTGCGTCCTCTGGTCCTAGACACCCCCACTATAGGAAACATCCTCTCCACATCCACTCTGTCTGTGTCCTCTAGTCCTAGACTCCCCCACTATAGGAAACATCCTCTCCACATCCACTCAATCTGTGTCCTCTAGTCCTAGACTCCCCCACTACAGGAAACATCCTCTCCACATCCACTCTATCTGTGTCCTCTGGTCCTAGACTCCCCCACTATAGGAAACATCCTCTCCATATCCACTGTATCTGTGTCCTCTGGTCCTAGACTCCCCCAATATAGGAAACATCCTCTCCACATCCACTCTATCTGTGTCCTCTATTCCTGGACTCCTCCACTATAGGAAACATCCTCTCCACATCCATTCAATCTGTGTCCTCTAGTCCTAGACTACCCCACTACAGGAAACATCCTCTCCACATCCACTCTATCTGTGTCCTTTGGTCTCAGTCTCCCCCAGTATAGGAAACATCCTCTCCACATCCACTCTATCTGTGTCCTCTTGTCCTAGACTCCCCCACTACAGGAAACATCCTCTCCACATCCACTCTATCTGTGTCCTCTGGTCCTAGACTCCGCCACTATAGGAAACATCCTCTCCACATCCACTCTATCTGTGTCTTCTGGTCTTAGACTCCCCGACTATAGGAAACATCCTCTCCATACCACTCTATCTGTGTCCTCTGGTCCTAGACTCACCCACTATAGGAAGCATCCTCTCCACATCCACTCTATCTGTGTCCTCTAGTCCTAGACTCCCCCACTATAGGAAACATCATCTCCACATCCACTCTATCTGTGTCCTTTGGTCTCAGTCTCCCCCACTATAGGAAACATCCTCTCCACGTCCACTCTATCTGTGTCCTCTGGTCCTAGACTCCCCCACTATAGGAAACATCCTCTCCACATCCACTCTATCTGTGTCCTCTGGTCCCAGACTCCCCCACTATAGGAAACGTCCTCTCCACATCCACTCTATCTGTGTCCTCTGGTCCCAGACTCCCCCACTATAGGAAACGTCCTCTCCACATCCACTCTATCTGCGTCCTCTGGTCCTAGACTCCCCCACTATAGGAAACATCCTCTCCACATCCACTCAATCTGTGTCCTCTAGTCCTAGACTCCCACACTACAGGAAACATCCTCTCCACATCCACTCTATCTGTGTCCTCTGGTCCAAGACTCCCCCACTATAGGAAACATCCTCTCCACATCCACTCTATCTGTGTCCTCTGGTCCTAGACTCCCCCACTATAAGAAACTTCCTCTCCACATCCACTCTATCTGTGTCCTCTGGTCCTAGACTGCCACACTATAGGAAACAGCCTCTCCACATCCACTCTATCTGTCTCCTCTGGTCCTAGACTCCCCCACTATAGGAAACATCCTCTCCACATCCACTCTATCTGTGTCCTCTGGTCCTAGACTCCCCCACTATAGGAAACGTCCTCTCCACATCCACTCTATCTGTGTCCTCTGGTCCTAGACTCCCCCAATATGGGAAACATCCTCTCCACTCTATCTGTGTCCTCTGGTCCTAGCCTTCCCCACAATAGGAAACATCCTCTCCACATCCACTCTATCTGTGTCCTCTGGTCCTAGACTCCCCCACTATTGGAAACATCCTCTCCACATCCACTCTATCTGTGTCCTCTGGTCCCAGCCTCCCCCACTATAGGAAACGTCCTCTCCACATCCACTCTATCTGCGTCCTCTGGTCCTAGACTCCCCCACTATAGGAAACATCCTCTCCACATCCACTCAATCTGTGTCCTCTAGTCCTAGACTCCCACACTACAGGAAACATCCTCTCCACATCCACTCTATCTGTGTCCTCTGGTCCAAGACTCCCCCACTATAGGAAACATCCTCTCCACATCCACTCTATCTGTGTCCTCTGGTCCTAGACTCCCCCACTATAAGAAACTTCCTCTCCACATCCACTCTATCTGTGTCCTCTGGTCCTAGACTGCCACACTATAGGAAACAGCCTCTCCACATCCACTCTATCTGTCTCCTCTGGTCCTAGACTCCCCCACTATAGGAAACATCCTCTCCACATCCACTCTATCTGTGTCCTCTGGTCCTAGACTCCCCCACTATAGGAAACGTCCTCTCCACATCCACTCTATCTGTGTCCTCTGGTCCTAGACTCCCCCAATATAGGAAACATCCTCTCCACTCTATCTGTGTCCTCTGGTCCTAGCCTTCCCCACAATAGGAAACATCCTCTCCACATCCACTCTATCTGTGTCCTCTGGTCCTAGACTCCCCCACTATTGGAAACATCCTCTCCACATCCACTCTGTCTGTGTCCTCTGGTCCTAGACTCCCCCACTATAGGAAACATCCTCTCCACATCCACTCTATCTGTGTCCTCTGGACCCAGACTCCCCCACTATAGGAAACATCCGCTCCACATCCACTCTACCTGTGTCCTCCGGTCCTAGACTCCCCCACTATAAGAAACTTCCTCTCCACATCCACTTTATCTGTGTCCTCTGGTCCTAGACTCCCCCACTATAGGAAACATCCTCTCCACGTCCACTCTATCTGTGTCCTCTGGTCATAGACTCCCCCACTATAGGAAGCATCCTCTCCACATCCACTCTATCTGTGTCCTCTGGTCCTAGACTCCCCCATTATAGGAAATATCGTCTCCACATCCACTCTATCTGTGTCCTCTGGTCCTAGACTCCGCCACTATAAGAAACTTCCTCTCCACATCCACTCTATCTGTGTCCTCTGGTCCTAGACTCCCCAACTATAGGTAACATCCTCTCCACGTCCACTCTATCTGTTTCCTCTGGTCCTAGACTCCCCCACTATAGGAAACATACTCTCCACATCCACTCTATCTGTGTCCTCTGGTCCCAGACTCCCCCACTATAGGATAAGTCCTCTCCACATCCACTCTATCTGCGTCCTCTGGTCCTAGACTCCCCCACTATAGAAAACATCCTCTCCCCATCCACTCTGTCTGTGTCCTCTAGTCCTAGTCTCCCCCACTATAGGAAACATCCTCTCCACATCCACTCAATCTGTGTCCTCTAGTCCTAGACTCCCCCACTACAGGAAACATCCTCTCCACATCCACTCTATCTGTGTCCTCTGGTGCTAGACTCCCCCACTATAGGAAACATCCTCTCCACATCCACCAATCTGTGTCCTCTAGTCCTAGACTCCCCCACTACAGGAAACATCCTCTCCACATCCACTCTATCTGTGTCCTTTGGTCTCAGTCTCCCCCAGTATAGGAAACATCCTCTCCACATCCACTCTATCTGTGTCCTCTTGTCCTAGACTCCCCCACTACAGGAAACATCCTCTCCACATCCACTCTATCTGTGTCCTCTGGTCCTAGACTCCGCCACTATAGAAAACATCCTCTCCACATCCACTCTATCTGTGTCTTCTGGTCTTAGACTCCCCCACTATAGGAAACATCCTCTCCATATCCACTCTATCTGTGTCCTCTGGTCCTAGACTCACCCACTATAGGAAGCATCCTCTCCACATCCACTCAATCTGTGTCCTCTAGTCCTAGACTCCCCCACTACAGGAAACATCCTCTCCACATCCACTCTATCTGTGTCCTTTGGTCTCAGTCTCCCCCAGTATAGGAAACATCCTCTCCACATCCACTCTATCTGTGTCCTCTTGTCCTAGACTCCCCCACTAGAGGAAACATCCTCTCCACATCCACTCTATCTGTGTCCTCTGGTCCTAGACTCCGCCACTATAGGAAACATCCTCTCCACATCCACTCTATCTGTGTCTTCTGGTCATAGACTCCCCCACTATAGGAAACATCCTCTCCACATCCACTCTATCTGTGTCCTCTGGTCCTAGACTCCCCCACTATAGGAAACATCATCTCCACATCCACTCAATCAGTGTCCTCTAGTGTTAGACTTCCCCACTACAGGAAACATCCTCTCCACAACCACTCTATCTGTGTCCTTTGGTCTCAGTCTCCCCCACTATAGGAAACATCCTCTCCACGTCCACTCTATCTGTGTCCTCTGGTCCTAGACTCCCCCACAATAGGAAACATCCTCTCCACATCCACTCTATCTGTGTCCTCTGGTCCCAGACTCCCCCACTATAGGAAACGACCTCTCCACATCCACTCTATCTGCGTCCTCTGGTCCTAGACTCCCCCACTATAGGAAACATCCTCTCCACATCCACTCTATCTGTGTCCTCTAGTCCTAGACTCCCCCACTACAGGAAACATCCTCTCCACATCCACTCTATCTGTGTCCTCTGGTCCAAGACTCCCCCACTATAGGAAACATCCTCTCCACATTCACTCTATCTGTGTCCTCTGGTCCTAGACTCCCCCACTATAAGAAACTTCCTCTCCACATCCACTCTATCTGTGTCCTCTGGTCCTAGACTGCCACACTATAGGAAACAGCCTCTCCACATCCACTCTATCTGTCTCCTCTGGTCCTAGACTCCCCCACTATAGGAAACATCCTCTCCACATCCACTCTATCTGTGTTCTCTGGTCCTAGACTCCCCCACTATAGGAAACATCCTCTCCACATCCACTCTATCTGTGTCCTCTGGTCCCAGACTCCCCTACTATACGAAACGTCCTCTCCACATCCACTCTATCTGTGTCCTCTGGTCCTAGACTCCCCCAATATAGGAAACATCCTCTCCACTCTATCTGTGTCCTCTGGTCCTAGCCTTCCCCACAATAGGAAACATCCTCTCCACATCCACTCTATCTGTGTCCTCTGGTCCTAGACTCCCCCACTATTGGAAACATCCTCTCCACATCCACTCTGTCTGTGTCCTCTGGTCCTAGACTCCCCCACTATAGGAAACATCCTCTCCACATCCACTCTATCTGTGTCCTCTGGACCCAGACTCCCCCACTATAGGAAACATCCGCTCCACATCCACTCTACCTGTGTCCTCCGGTCCTAGACTCCCCCACTATAAGAAACTTCCTCTCCACATCCACTTTATCTGTGTCCTCTGGTCCTAGACTCCCCCACTATAGGTAACATCCTCTCCACGTCCACTCTATCTGTTTCCTCTGGTCCTAGACTCCCCCACTATAGGAAACATCCTCTCCACATCCACTCTATCTGTGTCCTCTGGTCCCAGACTCCCCCACTATAGGAAACGTCCTCTCCACATCCACTCTATCTGCGTCCTCTGGTCCTAGACTCCCCCACTATAGGAAACATCCTCTCCACATCCACTCTGTCTGTGTCCTCTAGTCCTAGACTCCCCCACTATAGGAAACATCCTCTCCACATCCACTCAATCTGTGTCCTCTAGTCCTAGACTCCCCCACTACAGGAAACATCCTCTCCACATCCACTCTATCTGTGTCCTCTGGTCCTAGAATCCCCCACTATAGGAAACATCCTCTCCATATCCACTGTATCTGTGTCCTCTGGTCCTAGACTCCCCCAATATAGGAAACATCCTCTCCACATCCACTCTATCTGTGTCCTCTATTCCTAGACTCCCCCACTATAGGAAACATCCTCTCCACATCCACTCAATCTGTGTCCTCTAGTCCTAGACTACCCCACTACAGGAAACATCCTCTCCACATCCACTCTATCTGTGTCCTTTGGTCTCAGTCTCCCCCAGTATAGGAAACATCCTCTCCACATCCACTCTATCTGTGTCCTCTTGTCCTAGACTCCCCCACTACAGGAAACATCCTCTCCACATCCACTCTATCTGTGTCCTCTGGTCCTAGACTCCGCCACTATAGGAAACATCCTCTCCACATCCACTCTATCTGTGTCTTCTGGTCTTAGACTCCCCCACTATAGGAAACATCCTCTCCATACCACTCTATCTGTGTCCTCTGGTCCTAGACTCACCCACTATAGGAAGCATCCTCTCCACATCCACTCTATCTGTGTCCTCTAGTCCTAGACTCCCCCACTATAGGAAACATCATCTCCACATCCACTCTATCTGTGTCCTTTGGTCTCAGTCTCCCCCACTATAGGAAACATCCTCTCCACGTCCACTCTATCTGTGTCCTCTGGTCCTAGACTCCCCCACTATAGGAAACATCCTCTCCACATCCACTCTATCTGTGTCCTCTGGTCCCAGACTCCCCCACTATAGGAAACGTCCTCTCCACATCCACTCTATCTGTGTCCTCTGGTCCCAGACTCCCCCACTATAGGAAACGTCCTCTCCACATCCACTCTATCTGCGTCCTCTGGTCCTAGACTCCCCCACTATAGGAAACATCCTCTCCACATCCACTCAATCTGTGTCCTCTAGTCCTAGACTCCCACACTACAGGAAACATCCTCTCCACATCCACTCTATCTGTGTCCTCTGGTCCAAGACTCCCCCACTATAGGAAACATCCTCTCCACATCCACTCTATCTGTGTCCTCTGGTCCTAGACTCCCCCACTATAAGAAACTTCCTCTCCACATCCACTCTATCTGTGTCCTCTGGTCCTAGACTGCCACACTATAGGAAACAGCCTCTCCACATCCACTCTATCTGTCTCCTCTGGTCCTAGACTCCCCCACTATAGGAAACATCCTTTCCACATCCACTCTATCTGTGTCCTCTGGTCCTAGACTCCCCCACTATAGGAAACGTCCTCTCCACATCCACTCTATCTGTGTCCTCTGGTCCTAGACTCCCCCAATATAGGAAACATCCTCTCCACTCTATCTGTGTCCTCTGGTCCTAGACTCCCCCACTATTGGAAACATCCTCTCCACATCCACTCTGTCTGTGTCCTCTGGTCCTAGACTCCCCCACTATAGGAAACATCCTCTCCACATCCACTCTATCTGTGTCCTCTGGACCCAGACTCCCCCACTATAGGAAACATCCGCTCCACATCCACTCTACCTGTGTCCTCCGGTCCTAGACTCCCCCACTATAAGAAACTTCCTCTCCACATCCACTTTATCTGTGTCCTCTGGTCCTAGACTCCCCCACTATAGGAAACATCCTCTCCACGTCCACTCTATCTGTGTCCTCTGGTCATAGACTCCCCCACTATAGGAAGCATCCTCTCCACATCCACTCTATCTGTGTCCTCTGGTCCTAGACTCCCCCATTATAGGAAATATCGTCTCCACATCCACTCTATCTGTGTCCTCTGGTCCTAGACTCCGCCACTATAAGAAACTTCCTCTCCACATCCACTCTATCTGTGTCCTCTGGTCCTAGACTCCCCAACTATAGGTAACATCCTCTCCACGTCCACTCTATCTGTTTCCTCTGGTCCTAGACTCCCCCACTATAGGAAACATACTCTCCACATCCACTCTATCTGTGTCCTCTGGTCCCAGACTCCCCCACTATAGGATAAGTCCTCTCCACATCCACTCTATCTGCGTCCTCTGGTCCTAGACTCCCCCACTATAGAAAACATCCTCTCCCCATCCACTCTGTCTGTGTCCTCTAGTCCTAGTCTCCCCAACTATAGGAAACATCCTCTCCACATCCACTCAATCTGTGTCCTCTAGTCCTAGACTCCCCCACTACAGGAAACATCCTCTCCACATCCACTCTATCTGTGTCCTCTGGTGCTAGACTCCCCCACTATAGGAAACATCCTCTCCACATCCACCAATCTGTGTCCTCTAGTCCTAGACTCCCCCACTACAGGAAACATCCTCTCCACATCCACTCTATCTGTGTCCTTTGGTCTCAGTCTCCCCCAGTATAGGAAACATCCTCTCCACATCCACTCTATCTGTGTCCTCTTGTCCTAGACTCCCCCACTACAGGAAACATCCTGTCCACATCCACTCTATCTGTGTCCTCTGGTCCTAGACTCCGCCACTATAGAAAACATCCTCTCCACATCCACTCTATCTGTGTCTTCTGGTCTTAGACTCCCCCACTATAGGAAACATCCTCTCCATATCCACTCTATCTGTGTCCTCTGGTCCTAGACTCACCCACTACAGGAAACATCCTCTCCACATCCACTCTATCTGTGTCCTTTGGTCTCAGTCTCCCCCAGTATAGGAAACATCCTCTCCACATCCACTCTATCTGTGTCCTCTTGTCCTAGACTCCCCCACTACAGGAAACATACTCTCCACATCCACTCTATCTGTGTCCTCTGGTCCCAGACTCCCCCACTATAGGATAAGTCCTCTCCACATCCACTCTATCTGTGTCTTCTGGTCTTAGACTCCCCCACTATAGGAAACATCCTCTCCATATCCACTCTATCTGTGTCCTCTGGTCCTAGACTCACCCACTACAGGAAACATCCTCTCCACATCCACTCTATCTGTGTCCTTTGGTCTCAGTCTCCCCCAGTATAGGAAACATCCTCTCCACATCCACTCTATCTGTGTCCTCTTGTCCTAGACTCCCCCACTACAGGAAACATACTCTCCACATCCACTCTATCTGTGTCCTCTGGTCCCAGACTCCCCCACTATAGGATAAGTCCTCTCCACATCCACTCTATCTGCGTCCTCTGGTCCTAGACTCCCCCACTATAGAAAACATCCTCTCCCCATCCACTCTGTCTGTGTCCTCTAGTCCTAGTCTCCCCCACTATAGGAAACATCCTCTCCACATCCACTCAATCTGTGTCCTCTAGTCCTAGACTCCCCCACTACAGGAAACATCCTCTCCACATCCACTCTATCTGTGTCCTCTGGTGCTAGACTCCCCCACTATAGGAAACATCCTCTCCACATCCACCAATCTGTGTCCTCTAGTCCTAGACTCCCCCACTACAGGAAACATCCTCTCCACATCCACTCTATCTGTGTCCTTTGGTCTCAGTCTCCCCCAGTATAGGAAACATCCTCTCCACATCCACTCTATCTGTGTCCTCTTGTCCTAGACTCCCCCACTACAGGAAACATCCTCTCCACATCCACTCTATCTGTGTCCTCTGGTCCTAGACTCCGCCACTATAGAAAACATCCTCTCCACATCCACTCTATCTGTGTCTTCTGGTCTTAGACTCCCCCACTATAGGAAACATCCTCTCCATATCCACTCTATCTGTGTCCTCTGGTCCTAGACTCCCCCACTACAGGAAACATCCTCTCCACATCCACTCTATCTGTGTCCTTTGGTCTCAGTCTCCCCCAGTATAGGAAACATCCTCTCCACATCCACTCTATCTGTGTCCTCTTGTCCTAGACTCCCCCACTACAGGAAACATCCTCTCCACATCCACTCTATCTGTGTCCTTTGGTCTCAGTCTCCCCCAGTATAGGAAACATCCTCTCCACATCCACTCTATCTGTGTCCTCTTGTCCTAGACTCCCCCACTACAGGAAACATCCTCTCCACATCCACTCTATCTGTGTCCTCTGGTCCTAGACTCCGCCACTATAGAAAACATCCTCTCCACATCCACTCTATCTGTGTCTTCTGGTCTTAGACTCCCCCACTATAGGAAACATCCTCTCCATATCCACTCTATCTGTGTCCTCTGGTCCTAGACTCACCCACTATAGGAAGCATCCTCTCCACATCCACTCTATCTGTGTCCTCTAGTCCTAGACTCCCCCACTATAGGAAACATCATCTCCACATCCACTCAATCTGTGTCCTCTAGTCCTAGACTTCCCCACTACAGGAAACATCCTCTCCACATCCACTCTATCTGTGTCCTTTGGTCTCAGTCTCCCCCACTATAGGAAACATCCTCTCCACGTCCACTCTATCTGTGTCCTCTGGTCCTAGACTCCCCCACTATAGGAAACATCCTCTCCACATCCACTCTATCTGTGTCCTCTGGTCCCAGACTCCCCCACTATAGGAAACGTCCTCTCCACATCCACTCTATCTGCGTCCTCTGGTCCTAGACTCCCCCACTATAGGAAACATCCTCTCCACATCCACTCTGTCTGTGTCCTCTAGTCCAAGACTCCCCCACTATAGGAAACATCCTCTCCACATCCACTCAATCTGTGTCCTCTAGTCCTAGACTCCCCCACTACAGGAAACATCCTCTCCACATCCACTCTATCTGTGTCCTCTGGTCCAAGACTCCCCCACTATAGGAAACATCCTCTCCACATCCACTCTATCTGTGTCCTCTGGTCCTGGACTCCCCCACTATAAGAAACTTCCTCTCCACATCCACTCTATCTGTGTCCTCTGGTCCTAGACTGCCACACTATAGGAAACAGCCTCTCCACATCCACTCTATCTGTCTCCTCTGGTCCTAGACTCCCCCACTATAGGAAACATCCTCTCCACATCCACTGTATCTGTGTCCTCTGGTCCCAGACTCCCCTACTATAGGAAACGTCCTCTCCACATCCACTCTATCTGCGTCCTCTGGTCCTAGACTCCCCCAATATAGGAAACATCCTCTCCACTCTATCTGTGTCCTCTGGTCCTAGCCTTCCCCACAATAGGAAACATCCTCTCCACATCCACTCTATCTGTGTCCTCTGGTCCTAGACTCCCCCACTATTGGAAACATCCTCTCCACATCCACTCTGTCTGTGTCCTCTGGTCCTAGACTCCCCCACTATAGGAAACATCCTCTCCACATCCACTCTATCTGTGTCCTCTGGACCCAGACTCCCCCACTATAGGAAACATCCGCTCCACATCCACTCTACCTGTGTCCTCCGGTCCTAGACTCCCCCACTATAGGAAACATCCTCTCCACGTCCACTCTATCTGTGTCCTCTGGTCATAGACTCCCCCACTATAGGAAGCATCCTCTCCACATCCACTCTATCTGTGTCCTTTGGTCAGTCTCCCCCAGTATAGGAAACATCCTCTCCACATCCACTCTATTGTGTCCTCTGGTCCTAGACTCCCCCACTACAGGAAACATCCTCTCCACATCCACTCTATCTGTGTCCTCTGGTCCTAGACTCCCCCACTATAAGAAACTTCCTCTCCACATCCACTCTATCTGTGTCCTCTGGTCCTAGACTGCCCCACTATAGGAAACATCCTCTCCACATCCACTTTATCTGTGTCCTCTGGTCCTAGCCTTCCCCACTATAGGAAACATCCTCTCCACATCCACTCTATCTGCGTCCTCTGGTCCTATACTCCCCCAATATAGGAAACATCCTCTCCACTCTATCTGTGTCCTCTGGTCCTAGACTTCCCCACAATAGGAAACATCCTCTCCACATCCACTCTATCTGTGTCCTCTGGTCCTAGACTCCCCCACTATTGGAAACATCCTCTCCACATCCACTCTGTCTGTGTCCTCTGGTCCTAGACTCCCCCACTATAGGAAACATCCTCTCCACATCCACTCTATCTGTGTCCTCTGGACCCAGACTCCCCCACTATAGGAAACATCCGCTCCACATCCACTCTACCTGTGTCCTCCGGTCCTAGACTCCCCCACTATAAGAAACTTCCTCTCCACATCCACTTAATCTGTGTCCTCTGGTCCTAGACTCCCCCACTATAGGAAACATCCTCTCCACGTCCACTCTATCTGTGTCCTCTGGTCCTAGACTCCCCCACTATAGAAAACATCCTCTTCACATCCACTCTATCTGTGTCCCGTGGTCCTAGACTCCCCCACTATAGGAAACATCCTTTCCACATCCACTCTATCTTTGCCCTCTGGTCCTAGACTCCCCCACTATAGGAAGCATCCTCTCCACATCCACTCTATCTGTGTCCTCTGGTCCTAGACTCCCCCACTACAGGAAACATCCTCTCCACATCCACTCTATCTGTCTCCTCTGGTCCCAGACTCCCCCACTATAGGAAACATCCTCTCCACATCCACTTTATCTGTGTCCTCTGGTCCTAGCCTTCCCCACAATAGGAAACATCCTCTCCACATCCACTTTATCCGTGTCCTCTGGTCCTAGACTCCCCCACTATAGGAAACATCCTCTCCACATCCACTCTATCCGTGTCCTCTGGTCCTAGACTCCCCCACTATAGGAAATATCCTCTCCACATCCACTCTATCTGTGTCCGCTGGTCCTAGACTCCCCCACTATAGGAAACATCCTCTCCACATCCACTCTATCAGTGTCCTCTGGTCTTAGACTCACCCACTATAGGAAGCATCCTCTCCAGATCCACTCTATCTGTGTCCTCTATTCCTAGACTCCCTCACTATAGGAAACATCCTCTCCACATCCACTCAATCTGTGTCCTCTAGTCCTAGACTCCCCCACTACAGGAAACATGCTCTCCACATGCACTCTATCTGTGTCCTTTGGTCTCAGTCTCTCCCACTATAGGAAACATCCTCTCCACATCCACTCTATCTGTGTCCTCTGGTCCTAGACACCGTCACTATAAGAAACATCCTCTTCTCATGCACTCTATCTGTGTCCTCTGGTACGAGACTCCCCCACTATAGGAAACATCCTCTCCACATCCACTCTATCTGTGTCCTCTGGTCCGAGACTCCCCCACTATAGGAAACATCCTCTCCACATCCAATCTATCTGTGTCCCCTGGTCCCAGACTCCCCCACTATAGGAAACAT
Organism: Hypanus sabinus; assembly: GCF_030144855.1. Lineage (NCBI taxonomy): Eukaryota > Metazoa > Chordata > Chondrichthyes > Myliobatiformes > Dasyatidae > Hypanus > Hypanus sabinus. The sequence continues at coordinate 1,785,149 of NC_082736.1, forward strand.
CCTCTCCACATCCACTCTATCTGTGTCCTCTGGTCCTAGACTCCCCCACTATAGGAAATCCTCTCCACATCCACTCTATCTGTGTCCTCTGGTCCTAGACTCCCCCACTATAGGTAACATCCTCTCCACGTCCACTCTATCTGTGTCCTCTGGTCCTAGACTCCCCCACTATAGGAAACATCCTCTCCACATCCACTCTATCTGTGTCCTCTGGTCCCAGACTCCCCCACTATAGGAAACGTCCTCTCCACATCCACTCTATCTGCGTCCTCTGGTCCTAGACTCCCCCACTATAGGAAACATCCTCTCCACATCCACTCTGTCTGTGTCCTCTAGTCCTAGACTCCCCCACTATAGGAAACATCCTCTCCACATCCACTCTGTCTGTGTCCTCTGGTCCTAGACTCTCCCACTATAGGAAACATCCTCTCCACATCCACTCTGTCTGTGTCCTCTGGTCCTAGACTCCCCCACTATAGGAAACATCCTCTCCACATCCACTCAATCTGTGTCCTCTAGTCCTAGACACCCCCACTACAGGAAACATCCTCTCCAGATCCACTCTATCTGTGTCCTTTGGTCTCAGTCTCCCCCAGTATAGGAAACATCCTCTCCACATCCACTCTATCTGCGTCCTCTGGTCCTAGACTCCCCCACTACAGGAAGCATCCTCTCCACATCCACTCTATCTGTGTCCTTTGGTCTCAGTCTCCCCCAGTATAGGAAACGTCCTCTCCACATCCACTCTATCTGCGTCCTCTGGTCCTAGACTCCCCCACTATAGGAAACATCCTCTCCACATCCACTCTGTCTGTGTCCTCTAGTCCTAGACTCCCCCACTATAGGAAACATCCTCTCCACATCCACTCTGTCTGTGTCCTCTGGTCCTAGACTCTCCCACTATAGGAAACATCCTCTCCACATCCACTCTGTCTGTGTCCTCTGGTCCTAGACTCCCCCACTATAGGAAACATCCTCTCCACATCCACTCAATCTGTGTCCTCTAGTCCTAGACTCCCCCACTACAGGAAACATCCTCTCCACATCCACTCTATCTGTGTCCTTTGGTCTCAGTCTCCCCCAGTATAGGAAACATCCTCTCCACATCCACTCTATCTGTGTCCTCTTGTCCTAGACTCCCCCACTACAGGAAACATCCTCTCCACATCCACTCTTTCTGTGTCCTCTGGTCCTAGACTCCGCCACTATAGGAAACATCCTCTCCACATCCACTCTATCTGTGTCCTCTGGTCTTAGACTCCCCCACTATAGGAAACATCCTCTCCACATCCGCTCTATCTGTGTCCTCTGGTCCTAGACTCCCCCACTATAGGAAACATCCTCTCCACATCCGCTCTATCTGTGTCCTCTGGTCCTAGACTCCGCCACTATAAGAAACATCCTCTTCTCATCCACTCTATCTGTGTCCTCTGGTCCGAGACTCCCCCACTATAGGAAACATCCTCTCCACATCCACTCTATCTGTGTCCTCTGGTCCGAGACTCCCCCACTATAGGAAACATCCTCTCCACATCCAATCTATCTGTGTCCCCTGGTCCCAGACTCCCCCACTATAGGAAACATCCTCTCCACATCCACTCTATCTGTGTCCTCTGGTCCTAGACTCCCCCACTATAGGAAATCCTCTCCACATCCACTCTATCTGTCTCCTCTGGTCCTGGACTCCCCCACTATAGGAAACATCCTCTCCACATCCACTCTGTCTGTGTCCTCTGGTCCTAGAATCCCCCACTATAGGAAGCATCCTCTCCACATCCACTCTGTCTGTGTCCTCTGGTCCTAGAATCCCCCACTATAGGAAACATCCTCTCCACATCCACTCTGTCAAGGCCTTTCAATATGTGACAGGTTTCAATGAAATCCCAGTCATTCTTCTAAATTTCAACAACAGTCGCACAGCCATCAACTACTTCTGATACGTTAGCCCCTTCATAGCTGGAATCATTCTCAGAACCTCCTCTGAATCCTCTCCAATGCCAGGACAGCTTTCTTAGATAATGGGTCCAAAACTGCTGAGAATGCTCACATACTCACAATGCCTTGCAAAGGACTCTTGACCTGAAGCACCGTCGGCTTTTCTCTTCCCGTAGATATTTCCTGACCCGCTGAGCTTTTCTCTCGATTTCTGTTTCTGAGTGAGACTGGCAGTTGAATTCTGATTTTGGGCTAGCAGAGACTCGTTGAGCCGAATAACCGGTAACCGTAATTCCACAGCTGCGTAGTAGTAGACTGGGCGTGGCGTCGTACAGAGGGGTATAGATTCATGAGAAGAGGGCGGTGTGTAGGTGGAAAGTGCTGGCGGGGGAAGCTGTTGAGTTTCACAAGGACTGATCAGATCACTTATGGAGTATTGTGAGCAATGTTTAAGCTGGAAGTCTGAATTTCGTTCACCCGAGGGCGGTGAATCTGTGCAACGCATTCCCATTGAGGCCAAGTCATTGGGTATACCTAGAGCAGGCGTTAACAATTCTTGATTAGTTAGGGTGTCAAATGTTACGGGGAGAGGGCACGAGAATGGGGTTGAGAGGGATGATAAGTCAGCCATGATGGAATGGCAGAGTGGACTCGATTGGACGAATGGCCTCATCCTGCCCCTATGTCTTATTGAGGGCTATAAAATCACGAGGGGCACGAGAACCAGAGGGCAGACACTCGGGGGGACAAGGGGAAGATTCGGAAGGGAGCTGAGGGGCGATTTCTGCACGCAGATGGAGGTGGGTTGGGGGAGAGAGCTGCTGGGCAAGGTGGTTGAGGCGGGGAAGTTTCGAAAAGGCATTTGGAAAGTGACCAGGGCCGATGGGTGAGTCTGATTGGGAATCTCAGTCGGATCGATAAACTGGAAAATGCAGGAAAAGCTGTTCCCTGCACGCACGGAATTGCAGAGCCTGTGCCCGGCTTGTTTTAATGTATTGCTGCTCTCCGTCGGGCTGCCTGCACACACAAAGAAGTGATGAATTTTTCATGGTAACCATCTTAATTGCCATATTGATGTAGGTGTCTCTTTGAGAAAACAGAGTTTAAATAATGCAATAGCACTATCAATCAGCTCTTTGTTCCCCGCCATGGAGATATCTGAAGATGTTAGGCGGAGCGCGGTGAGAATGAAGCAGAACACGGCTGGAAACACTTGCACAGACAACCCCTCACATCTGCGGAATTTCTCCCCACTGCGACGGGCCGACGCCAGCGCAACAGGGCCTCACAGAGAGATACGTCACAGGAAAGGGCCCTTCAGCCCATTGGCTCTCTGCTGACCCACAGCACACCGATGCCGAAGCAGGATTTCAGCCTGAAACTTTGACAGTCGCTTCGGCTCGAACCACAGTTTCTCACACACACCCCCAGCAGGTGTTGCTAAGCCTGCATATTTGGGGAGCCCCAAAATACGTTCGTTTGTGAGGCAACGTTACAGATCTATAAATCCCAGGCTAAACTACACTTGAATTACTGCATTCATTTCCGGTCACCTCATTATGGGAAAGATGGCTTTAGAGAGGGTGAGAAGAGATTCACCAGGAGGCTGTTTGGATTAGACAGGGTGCAGAGGATATTCACCAGGATGCTGTCTAGATTAGAGAGGGTGCAGAGGAGATTCATCAGGATGCTGTGTGGATTAGAGAGGGTGCAGAGGAGATTCACCAGGATGCTGTCTAGATTAGAGAGGGTGCAGAGGAGATTTACCAGGATGCTGTCTGGATTAGAGAGGGTGCAGAGGATATTAACCAGGATGCTGTCTAGATTAGAGAGGGTGCAGAGGAGATTTACCAGGATGCTGTCTGGATTAGAGAGGGTGCAGAGGAGATTCACCAGGATGCTGTGTGGATTGGAGAGGGTGCAGGGGAGATTCAGCAGGATGCTGCCTGGATTAGAGAGGGTGCAGAGGAGATTTACCGGGATGCTCCCTGGATTAGAGAGGGTGCAGAGGAGATTTACCAGGATGCTGTCTGGATTACAGAGGGTGCAGAGGAGATTCAGCCGGATGCTGTCTGGATTAGAGAGGGTGCAGAGGAGATTCACCAGGACGTTGCCTCGATTGGAGAGAGTGCGGAGGAGATTCACCAGGATGCTGTCTGGATTAGAGAGGGTGCAGAGGAGATTCACCAGGATGCTGTCTGGATTAGAGAGGGTGCAGAGGAGATTTACCAGGATGCTGTCTGGATTGGAGAGGGTGCAGAGGAGATTTACCAGGATGCTGTCTGGATTACAGAGGGTGCAGAGCAGATTTACCAGAATGCTGCCTGGATTAGAGAGGGTGCAGAGGAGATTCACCAGGATGCTGCCTGGATTAGAGAGGGTGCAGAGGAGATTCACCAGGATGCCGCCTGGATTAGAGAGGGTGCAGAGAAGATTCACCAGGATGCTGTCTGGATTAGAGAGGGTGCAGAGGAGATTCACCGGGATGCTGTCTGGATTGGAGAGGATGCAGAGGAGATTCACCAGGATGCTGTCTGGATTGGAGAGGGCGTGGAGGAGATTCACAGGGATGCTGTCTGGATTAGAGAGGGTGCAGAGGAGATTCACCGGGATGCTGTCTGGATTGGAGAGGGTGCAGAGGAGATTCACCAGGATGCTGTCTGGATTAGAGAGGGTGCAGAGGAGATTCAGCAGGATGCTGCCTGGATTAGAGAGGGTGCAGAGGAGATTTACCAGGATGCTGTCTGGATTGGAGAGGGCGTGGAGGAGATTCTCCGGGATGCTGACTCAATTGGAGAGGGTGACTTACGTAGACAGGTTGAGCGAGCCCGGGTTTTCTTGTTGAAATGCAGGATGGTGGGAGTTGACGATATAAGTGTACATTCATTTTTCTATAGAACTATTTTGCCTTTGCTTTCTTCTGGGCCGTGTCTTTACAAGACGGGTGACCCCAGTCATTATCAACACTCATCAGAGATTGTATGCCTGGCATCAGTGGTCACGTAACCAGGACTTGTGATCTGCACCGGCTGCTCGTACGACCGTCCACCACCTGCTCCCACCTCACCCTGATCGGGGGCTGAGCAGGAGCTACACCTTGCCCGAGGGTGACCTGCAGGCCGGCGGGGGGAAGGAGCCCCTCACACCTCCTTTGGTGGAGAGGCATTTCCACCTCGCCCGAGGGTGACCCGCAGGCCGGCGGGGGGAAGGAGCCCCTCACACCTCCTCTGGTAGAGACACATCTCCACCTCGCCCGAGGGTGACCTGCAGGCCGGCGGAGGGAAGGAGCCCCTCACACCTCCTTTGGTAGAGAGGCATTTCCACCCCGTCACCCTGCCCATGGAGGATGAGAAGAATAGATCAAGTGGACAGTCAGAGATGTTCTCCTTGGGCAGAGAGCATAGTTTTAAAGTGATTGGAGGGAGTATGGGGTGGGAAGGGTTACTGTCCGAGGCATGTTTTTGAAATCAGGAGACTCTCAGTCTGTTACCAGACAATAGACCCTTGACCTCACGATCTACCTCGTTCTGGTCTCGTTCTTGCACCTTATTGTCTACCTGCACAGCACTCTCTCTGTGGTGATCGGGGGTAAGTGGGGGGTGTGTGGAACGTCCTGCCAGGGGTTGTGTGGAGACAGATTAATTAGGGACATTTAAGGTGATCGGGGGTAAGTGGTGGGTGTGTGGGACGTCCTGCCAGGGGTGGTGTAGAGACAGATACATTAGGGACATTTAAGGTGATCGGGGGTAAGTGGGGGGTGTGTGGAACGTCCTGCCAGGGGTGGTGTAGAGACAGATACATTAGGGACAGTTAAGGTGGTCGGGGGTAAGTGGGTGTGTGGAACATCCTGCCAGGGGTGGTGTAGAGACAGATACATTAGGGACATTTAAGGTGATCGGGGGTAAGTGGTGGGTGTGTGGAACGTCCTGCCAGGGGTGGTGTGGAGACAGATACATTAGGGACATTGATGGGACTCTTAGAGATGGATGATAGAAAGTTGGAGGGGTGTGTGGCAGGGAGGGGTTATATTGATCCGAAAGTAGGTTAAAGGGTCGGTACAAAGGGCCTGTGCTGATCTCTGTATCCTCCGTCTGCAGCGTCTTGTGTTTCCTATATTAATCTCAGGTTTTCATCGCCCATCCACCTCAATTCCCCCTCCTACTACACGAGTCTCATTAACCTCCTGTTCCCTCTTGCCCAGCGTGGCGCAGAGGGAGGACCCTACGGCTGTTTCCGGTGATGTGCATAGGGCAGTCACAACATCCGACCCGACACAAATCCCGGTAGACCTCTGCAAAGCTTCTCACAGGAGTGTGAAACCACACAGAAACCAGTCATATGACCATGAGATGGTGAGACGTACAGTCTGAGTTCCAGGGTGCTCACAGTCCTGCAGTAGCTTTACGTATTGCACAGGACTGTAGTGATTTTACGTATCGCACTGTACTGCTGCCACAAATAAAAAACAAATTCCCTGACGTGTGTGAGTGATGATAAACCTGATTCTGATCTGGGTCTCTATTGTGGACTGAGAGTGGGAAGGGGGCAGGGAGAGGGGAATCATGGTTGGGAAAAGGGGAAGGGAGAGGGGAGGGAGCGGGAAGCACCAGAGAGACATTCTGTAATGATCAATAAACCGATTGTTTGGAATGAAGTGACTTTGCCTGGTGTCTCAGGGCTGGGTGGGTCTGTACCCGCCCCTGACACTCCTTCTCTGCCCCCTGTCCCACACCCCTCCCACGGCGCTCCACCCTCACCATTCCCAATATCCTTTGCTCCCGCCAGATTTACAAACTCGCTCTCCGCTCCATGTTGACAAATACAGGAGTGTGTGAAAGTCTCGGGCTCCCTCGCTATATAAATGTGCCTGAGACTTTTGCTCGGTACTTTGCAACAGAATTTGGCAGGTCTGCTTTGCCATTCCATCATGGCAGGTTTATTGCCCCTCTGAAACCCGTTCTTCTGCCTTCGCCCTGCAACCTTTGACAGGCTTGTTCACCTCAAAGTTTACAGGAGGATCGTCCCCCGGTGCTGGGGGCCCAACAGCGAGGGCGTCTCCATACCTTGATGCAGAGGATGTGTGTGCCGGCTTGCACCAGCTCGTCGGCCAGCCTGAGGTAGTAGTCCAGCGTGTACTTGGTCCTGCTGGGGTCGCAGACGTCGCCGGTGTAGGAGATGGCAGCCTCCACGACACCGCCAGCACTTCCCGCTGCCTCCATGCCCAGGATCATATTGGGCAGGAAGTTCAAGGAGTCGAAGACACGGAAAATGTCCATCCCATTCTCCTTTGCCACCTCACAGAACCTGACGGAGAGAGAACGTGGGCATTATTGGCCTGCCCGGCAACGGTACAGCGAAGGAGCAAGCCCTTTCGGTCTGCTACGTCCATGACACCAACGTTACAGAATCTGGCAGTGAACCCTGTCCACGGGGCCAGGGCCTGGGAATACAGGGCCGTAACTCATCGACAGCGGCACCACAGGCACATCGGGTCATAGGGAAAACTGTTGGCACCTTGGCTTTTATAAGTCAGAGCATCGGGTACAGGAGATGTCGAAGTTGGATAAGTGAGGCCTGGTTTGGAGCACTGTGTGCAGTTTTGGTCACATACCTACGGGAAAGCGTACCGAGAATATTTACACGCGTGTGTGCTGGGACTGGAGGTAAAACTTTGGGTCAGAACGTAGAAGATTGAGAGATTTGATAGAGGTATACAAAATTCTGAGGGGTATAGATAGGGTAAATGGAAACAGGCTTTTACCACTGAGGTTGGGTGGGACGGCAACGAGAGGTCATGGGTGAAGGGTGAAAGGTGAAATGTTGATGGGGAACACCAGGGGAAACTTCTTCACTCGGAGGGTGGTGGGAGGGTGGAACGAGCCGCTAGCACGAGTGGTGTCTGAAACTTCGATTTCAACATTTCAGAGATCTTTGGGTGGGAGGGATGCAGAGGGCCATGGTCGTAGAGCACATCGATGGGAGTTGGCAGTTTAAAGGGTTCAGCACGGACTAGATGGGCCAAAGGGCCTGTTTCTGTGCTGTACTTCTCTATGGCTGTATGACTCTACAGCTTGTTATTCTATCTGCCCTGGCACCCATCACTCTCTGTGGGATATAACACTTGCCTGCAGTCTCTAAACTCCTTTGTAAGTACTAAACCCTCCAGTATTTGACTCCTTCGCACTGGGAGAAAGCTCTTCACCCCCTGTCCATGCCACTGATCTTCCTGCCAGCTTTGGTACTCAGAGACAACCATGTTCAACCTCTCCTTGTAGTGAAAGTTCAAAGGAAAATTACCCTAACAGTCCGTGTATGTCTGGGTGGCGTGTTGGAGATGTGTCTCTACCAAAGGAGGTGTGAGGGGCTCCTTCCCCCCGCCGGCCTGCAGGTCACCCTCGGGCGAGGTGGAGATGTGTCTCTACCAGAGGAGGTGTGAGGGGCTCCTTCCCCCCGCCGGCCTGCAGGTCACCCTCGGGCGAGGTGGAGATGTGTCTCTACCAGAGGAGGTGTGAGGGGCTCCTTCCCCCCGCCGGCCTGCAGGTCACCCTCGGGCGAGGTGGAGATGTGTCTCTACCAGAGGAGGTGTGAGGGGCTCCTTCCCCCCGCCGGCCTGCAGGTCACCCTCGGGCGAGGTGTAGCTCCTGCTTAGCCCCCGATCAGGGTGAGGTGAACCCGTGGGAGCAGGTGGTGGACGGTCGTACGAGCAGCCGGTGCAAATCACAAGTCCTGGTTACGTGACCACTGACGCCGGGCAGACAATCCCTGACGAGTATTGATAACGGCTGGGGTCACCCGTCTTGTAAAGACGCAGCCCAGAAGGAGGCAATGGCAAACCAGTTCTGTTGAAGGATCTGCCCAGAGCAGTCGTGGTCATGGAAAGACCGTGATCAGTCTCGTCATACGACACGGCGCGTACCATGACGAGCGGGCGTCACCAGATGCTGCCCTGAGATTTACAGGGCAATTCACAGCAGAACAAAGAGATACGATTGAATCAATGAGAATGGACCGTGAGGCTGGGGAGTGTAACACGAGGGAGCAGGTTGGAGGGGCAGAGTGTGAGGGGTGGTGCTTTCGGGGTTTCAACATTCAGCTGTCATTCACTCTTTGGGGCACTCCTTGTCTTCGTGGATGTTTGCAAAGAAAAATCATTTCAGGATGTATATTGTATACACTTCTCTGACATTGAATGTAGCTTTGAAACCTATCGGACCACATCAAACGAATTACCAGAGAAAGTGGTTGACATGCAATACTGTGTGGAAGTCTGGACACATACACATATCTAGGGTGCCGAAGATTTTTGCACAATACTGCAGTAATTTTATGTATCACACTGTACTGCTGCCACAAAAAAAAAAACAAATTCCCTGACGTGTGTGAGTGATGATAAACCTGATTCTGATCTGGGTCTCTATTGTGGACTGAGAGTGGGAAGGGGGCAGGGAGAGGGGAATCATGGTTGGGAAAAGGGGAAGGGAGAGGGGAGGGAGCGGGAAGCACCAGAGAGACATTCTGTAATGATCAATAAACCAATTGTTTGGAATCAAATAACCTTGCCTGGTGTCTCAGGGCTGGGTGTGTCTGTACCCACCCCTGTCACTCCTTCTCTGCCCCCTGTCCCACACCCCTCCCATGGCGCTCCACCTCACCATTCCCAATATCCTTTGCTCCCACCAGATTTACAAACTTGCTCTCCGCTCCACGTTGACAAATACAGTACTGTGTAAAAGTCCTCGGCGCCCGAGCTATGTATGGGTGCCTGAGACTTTTGCACAGTGCTGTAGATGGAATAAATAAATGAATCTGGCCCTGAGCTGGCCCGTCCTGGGTTTGGGGCCCTGTCTGTGTGCATGACGGTGCAGTGGGAAAGGGCTTGTCTGTGTCCTGCCTTGTTTTGTTACCCTAACAGTTCCTTACATTGCTCTGTCGAATACCGCGGGCACCCCCACCCCACCCTAGAGTGCTTTGGTTCTAAAACGAATGAGGCATTCCACTAACTGCTAACGAATGTATTTGAACTTTGAAAGAGGACGATGCGGTACGATCATGAGAGAGAAACCGCAATGGGCAGCTACTCAAATCAGCGACCTGCGGCCAGTGATCTCTGCTGCTGGCTTAGAGGGGTGAAGGGCTTCAGCCACAGGTGAGTACGCATCCGATTATTTAGGATTTGAAATAAATGCCAGGGCAAGACCACAGACAACTGTGAGATTATCCACTTCCCTGAGCACTTACTGGAACGAGTGAGGCGCTGAGGCTGTGGCTACTGTGGATTTGCTTAATCTGCCGGCTCAGTTCCAAAAGTCTCCAGACCCGAGGAGCTGACGCTGAGTTTAACACCCACACCGGGGGAGCCGACTTCAGGAAGTTAAAAGAACGCAAAATTAAATCGGATCACAAGCACTGCGAGTGTGGAGCTACCACATAATTAGAAAGCACATCTCGATGTTCTCATCAGTCTGGAATCCGGGGAACAGGACGGCCCTTTAGAACTGAGATGAGCAGGAATCACAAACCTCGGGTTGGGCCACGTCTGGGGTATCGTGGACATTTCCGGTCGCCCCACTACAGGAAGGATGTTGGGGCTTAGGAGAGGTTCACCAGGATGCTGCCTGGTTTCGAGGGCCTGTGCTATCACGAGAGGCCGGATAAACTTGCGTTGTTTTCTCTGAGTGCCAAAGGCCGAGGGGAGATCTGATAGAGGTTTATAAGACACCCCCCCCACCCTGGGGTGGGGCATACAGTACTCTGCCCTTCGCACAATACTGCAGTAATTTTGTGTATTGCACTGTATAGTAAAAAAAAACCAAATTCCCTGACGTGTGTGAGTGATGATAAACCTGATTCTGATCCGGGTCTCGATTGTGGACTGAGAGTGGGAAGGGGGCAGGGAGAGGGGAATCATGGTTGGGAAAAGGGGAAGGGAGAGGGGAGGGAGCGGGAAGCACCAGAGGGACATCCTGTAATGATCAATAAACCGATTGTTTGAAATCAATTGACCTTGCCTGGTGTCTCAGGGCTGGGTGTGTCTGTACCCGCCCCTGACACTCCTTCTCTGACCCCTGTCCCACACCCCTCCTGCGGCGCTCCACCCTCACCATTCCCAACATCCTTTGCTCCCGATGGATTTACAAACTCGCTCTCCGCTCTACGTTGACAAATACAGGACTGTGCTAAAACCTTAGGCACCCAATATGTGCCTGAGATTTTTGCACAGGGCTGTGTCTTCTGATGCTCGTTTTGACCCAAAGTAGGGCAATGTTGACCACCCTGGCTATATATATGTCTGAGTTTGTTGCACTGTATTGTAGGTAAAGTAAACAGACAATATCTTTTTCCCAGGGTTGAGATGTCTCATGCCAGAGGGCACATATTCAAGCTGAGAGGGGGTAATTTGAAAGGAAATGTGAGGGGCAAGTTCTTTTTTACACAGGGTGTCTAGAATGATAGTAGAGACAGATACATCGGGGACCTTTCATACCATATCGTATCTGCCTCACCCTCACAATACGTCAGGGAGTCTGTTATCAGACAACGTGCTTGACCCCTGACCTCCCAATCCACCCCATTGTGACCTGGCACCTTTCTGTTTACCTCACTGTCCTTGCTCGGTCGCCGTGGCCTTTATTGCCTGCAGGGGGAAGTCAGCAGGTCAGGGAGGGGGGAGGGTAAACGTTTCACCCCACCGGAGATGCTGTCTGACCTGCTGAGGCTGTTTCTTCACTTTCACAGCCGCCGCTCTGGGTTTCCAGCCGGATATCTCGTATTTACACATAATATTGCACTTGGTTCGTTTGAGCTGGTTCCGGCTCAGTGCTGTGTGTATGAATGTTACAGAAGACAAGCTTTTCACTGCATCTCGGTACCTGGGGCAGTAACAGCCTGCGCGCTGGCCCACCCCCCACCCCTCCCCGCCGTGCGCGGCCTTACTTGTAGACGGCGTTGTCGGGGTAGTTGGTGTAGCCGACGGCGTTGGCACCCCGCAGCAGCATCTGGAACGGGATGTTGGGGATGAGCTCTCGCATCTCCTGCAGCCGCTTCCAGGGGCACTCGTAGAGGAAGCGCATCGCCACGTCGAAGGTCGCACCTACCGGGGGGGCATCGGAGACAGGGTCAGTGCACAGGGTGAAAGCGCCCGCGCCCTCGAGGAACGCTACAGCATCTACTGCTATCCAGAACCATGGTCATCCGGACCCCTACCGCCAAGCTCAAATGTTGCAATTGCCCCTGCTCGTTCCACCCTCTCAGTGAAGGAGATCCCCCTCGTGATCCCCTTAAACTTTTCACCTTTCACCCCTAACCCATGACCTGTAGCTGAAGAACGGCTGCCAGCGTTGACCCGATGGGCAGCCACTGCTGTCGAAACATCTGCCACAAATGGTTCTGTCGCTGTCCTGCCGGGCACTGTGGGAACGTTACACTGGTTTATCGCGGGTATGTTGGTTGTTAAAGCCAACGACATACTTCTGTAACGGCCAACACAACTGAGGGACTGCTGGGTCGCAGCACGTAACCGTCACCACAGATTCTCCACCAACATGTATGTTTCGACGTAGAGAACCGTGACAGACTTAGGCACGCGTGTATAATTATAGCGCGGGTGCCTGAGACTTTTGCACAGGACTGTCGTAATTTTATGTATTGCACTGTACTGTTGTCACAAAAAAAACAAACTTCATGACAGATGTGAGTGATGATAAACCTGATTCTGATTTGGGTCTCTATTGTGGACTGAGAGTGGGAAGAGGGCAGGGGGAGGGGAGAGGGTACCTGTGTCACCCCCTCCACCCCCGACACTCTTTCTCTGCCCCCTGTCCCACACCCCTCCCGCGGCGCTCCACCCTCACCATTCCCAACATCCTTTGCTCCCGACAGATTTACAAACTCGCTCTCCGCTCCACGTTGACAAATACAGGATGTACTGTGCCAGGGTCTCGGGCAGCCGCGCTGTCAGCTGTTTGGACAGGACGTTATATTGAACGAGGTCGCCTCCACTGCTTCCCTGGGCAAAGAGAGTACAGATTCTCGACACTTTCTCTGCACTTTTTCTACCTGCATCAGGAGGATCTTGGTAATGTTACAGCCAGTAACATGGCGCAAGAAATGCCCTCACAGATTGGGGGGCCTGGGCAACGTGGCTG